>NW_026682783.1:0-300000 GCF_029962835.1 Magnolia sinica
TGAAGGAAGTGTATCCAAAATTTCTAAAACTACCCTTGAACTTTTCAGTGCACTAGCCGCCTTCCCTCATCCTGATCGTATCACTTCTCTTGAATGGTTGGCTCATTTTTCTCAAAAATTGCGGTATACTCCTTTCCTCTTATCTTCTATTTTCGTAATCCCATTCTTTACATAATAAAAAAAATTTGCTGAAGTATTGCATCTTCATCTTGACAGCTTTGCAGGCCACAACCATTCAGATCTTAAAGACATCCGTAAGAAAATAGAACATTCTGCGTAATACAGTCCTTCCTGCGAATTAATCACCTTTCTTGCTTACTAGTTAAGCTTAGTGATATTCCCTGATCCTGATCAAGCAGATACTATTAGGCCCTCATTCTTCGTGGTTGCAGGAGCAATGGTGGAAGGCCAGAAATATTCTTTAGCTCCTCCATTTCTGTGTTCTCTCTATTGTGCCTTCGGAGATGTTATTTCTAGTCTAAAAGATCCTGTTCCTGAAGCTTTTCCTGTCTGCGCTCCTTGGCATTTCTTCGAGGGTTGGCTAGGAATATACTTTCCTTGGACATTTGCTAACTCTGGAAGGGCATATTCAAACCCCGATCAACTTCCTCTTCAACATTTTCAATTGAGAGATATGATTAAGGAATCAAGTGGATGGATTTCTGGAAGAATAAAAAGCAATGATCCCATTGATTTTCATTAATTTCCATTGTTTAGCTATCCTGAAGATGTAGACGCTATTGATGATGATTCTATCTCATTCGGTGAGCATTCCTTTCTTGTATCTATCAGATTAGTACTCTTCCATGGAGAGAAGGTAGCGTATTCTGGTGCGAACCATACTACCCTAGTAGGTTTACTCGCCAGTTTGGCTTTGATCAAGTCGTACCTGAAACTCGTGATATTGTTACAAGGGCGATGAGAAGTTATGGCATTGGGCCGTATAATTGGACCTTGATATGGAAGCAGCTCTTGATAGTTCAAACTAGATCACATTTCATAATTCCTAGCTATAATTATCCCATTAGCACTTCTTACTGCTGGATGTAATGGTGGGTTCACCAACATTACTTAGTAGACAATTATCTCCCAGTAGATCTCCTAGAGTCCTTCCCTTGCCTTGGTGATTTATGAGCATTAAATCCATGCTTTTAGTACCCTTTTCCAGTCCAGACTCCTAAATATACCTTGCATCAAAAACATGATTAAAGCAGGGCGTTAAACGGTATCATGCTCATAAAATCAGGTAATAACTGAGGTCTAATATGCGATATTTGACCCTCAACACACCCTCCTCCGCCTTTGTAGATATTACACGATAATTCTCCTTTATCAGAAAAGCAGGAAATGTCAGAACATCGTCATCCACCTCAGAAGGATAAGCATATTATCATTAAAACTCGTCCTCTTTGGAAGAAAAAATATATTTTGAAACATTTAACTTTAGAGTAAGAGATTCCAAACATTTGATATTATTGTGATTTCTGCATATAGAATTTTGTGATTCATGTCATTATATCAAACAATCGACATATTTTGGCATATTTCAGATGATTCATCTCAAGCATATTCATTTGTGCAATTATCTTGACATGATATTGAATGAAGAATTAAATAAAAGCATTAACCTATTATGACTGTTAGTGCAGTATTTCCTATATGATTTTTTATTTTTTTAATTGACAGTGCTAAATTTCAATTTAGTTAGTTACACACAATTTAAGCTCTTGAGTAGTGGAGCCCACATAGTTTTTTAGACTCTTGAGTAGTGGAGTCGGGTCTCACGTGATGGTCTTTGTAACTCTTAGGAGTTCACTGGACTTCTCACAGCCTAGTGAGTTCACAAACCGCGATTCATCAGAGGAGCCCAGTGAAGCTACCGGGGCCGTGAACTCGGTTGGAATTACACACAGGGTTGGTCGCAATAACTCTCTAGAGTTTACGAGGCTCATAAGGCGACCTTTGGGGTACCAAATCTAGGGCCGCCAGTCCATTAATGAGTAGGTTTAAGCCCTTCCTCGTGAGTTAGTACTGAAATCAAGCCAAAGATCTAGGGGGTCTTACGCATGGTTGGCTTATCTATGGACATGGCCAAAGAGCTCACACTGCGGCCCGCTTTTCCTTCGTCTGTAAGGTCGAGCCCATTCACGGGAGAGCATTTTCTCCATTCCTCATGATGCTGCCGAAAAGCTATAAAGACGACATTGGTCTTATGCGTGACTGGCCTTTGAGGACATTTTAGCCTTTTAGGCTTTTGATCATTGGCTCCGTCAGCTGCCCGCATAAGTATGCGTACGATGGCCTTCACGGGCTTTTTACGGCCACTTGCTTCTCGCCGCTGCCTGAATGGTGAAAATGATAGGCCTTTAGCATAGTTGGCCACTTTAGGGCTTGGCTAGACTGCCTTGAAAGATAAAAGTAGGTGGCCATTGTTATCGTGAAGATGATAGACATATCTGTCTAAGATTGATAATACGTCACCACTTCTGCTAATATGTTCAACGATAATCATATATGTTATTCATAATATATCAGCTTGGTGACAATACCAATTTCAACAGAATTTCATAGAACTCGCTTGATGATGACGATGGGCACTTTCTTATCACAATACTTGTTGTTACATAGCCTTGATATGCTTGCAAATTTCTTCTTTATTCATTCGTCTGACAATACATAGCCATGGTCTTGTTTATTGTTGCCCCCTTTTGATACAGAATTGTTATTCTGATAATATTCTGGATCAAAATCAGTAGTATCTTTAGGGACGATATTTTTTTATGAAGCGAGCATTGACCGGTATGCTGATTCCTTGTCCATGGAACACCTTCATCTTGTCCTTGTAAATTCTCAAGTTCTCATAAGCGTCGTTCCGATTTCTTCGAGTTCATTCAATTGAAGTTTGCACAGTGTGAGACCCGACCTGAGTTCGCTTGTGTGCATGTGTGTGTGTGAATATGCATTTTGTTCTTTTTGGTCCCGCGGTCCTACCGGTTAAATTTTGGCAACCCGCGACCTTTGGGTAGCGTTTGCGGTCATCCTTGAGTCTGGTCACTTTGACCCAACTCGGATCGACCCGAGACCTATGCTATCTCGTTCGTATCGTCGTTGCGATTCCAACGACGCATCTTGTGCATTCATCCGACTTATAGATCAAAAGTTGTGAGCATTTCATCATGTGGCCCACTTTTTGTACAAAAGCCAATGGACCACTCTCAGGCACAAGTTCCCATGCACACCACTCACACACACTACAATTTTCATGGAATAAACACTACCCATCCTAAACACTACCCACACCTAACCTACCCTAGCAAGCATTGTTTGTATCACCATAGGTCATGATTTCTTTCTCTAACCAAGGAGGGAGAGTAATGATGACTCTCCTACAACCTTCCCTTCCTCTCTCTCCTCCTTCATTCTCTCATTTTCCTCTTCCATGGTAGAATTTTCAGCCCTCCCTCTCCCAATTTCCAGCAACTTTCCCTTCCTTTCTTCCTCCATCTAGCCACCACAAACTCATCTTGACCATTGAACCTTTAAGCTTGGAGCTTGGAGTACCTAGTGTTGGTGGTAGCTTGAAGATTCAAGGTGGGTGATTATAATTGTTGATTTTCTTTTCTACCCTTTGATCTTATTTTTATTTCTAGATGGATCATATGGGACCCACCAATCCATGGTGGGGATCCCATTTGATCCCATGGATGTGGTCCTCTGGCCCATCCTACATGCATGTCATGATCCATGATGGAGCCATTCTCCATGGACCCCATCATGATGTATTTAATGATTCACTCCATCTTAAGATCATCTAGACCCTAAGGATCATATTGGGATGGCATCCCAATCATCCATAGCAATTATATATCATGCATGTAGTGATTTTATGTTACATGTACAATCAATATAGTTGTATGGGTATGATTCACTCTTGGGAGGGCCCACTAGTGGCGGGGCCCTACCCCCATGGCCGGATTACTCTCTTTCCTTCTTCTCTTTTCTCTGATGTATGGATGATAGTGTGTGTGTCGCCCATTTATAGTGGGCCTTGGATGTCCCAAAATAAATAAAAATAAAAATCCAGCAAGGTGGGATGCTCTTATCACCTAACTCCATGATCATCAGACACCTTAATCAATGCATGCAAGTGTCCTAGTTCTAGTATGTGATCTGGACTTATGTGGGGCCCACTGAGGAAGGCCACACACCCTTTTTATGGCTGAGATTATTGAGATATAGGCTGATGTGTCCAGCCATGTATTGTTGTCCAAAAACCTGGACTATTGCATGGATTGTCATGTTCAATCTTTGGCATGGATTTTTGGATCTTGATTGTCATTATTTTCTTTATAAGTATGAGGTGTAATGAAAAGGTGTGGACCCACCATGAGGTGTGATGGGTCATACCTCAGATGGTCCATGATATGGTACCCAAAAAGGAGGCCCATAGGGGTGGGCGGTCCACCTTGTTGGGCTGTCCAACCCACATGTATGGAGGGAAAACATACACTTCAGCTTGGTTTCTCTAAAGGATGGGCCACCTTTATGGACCCCACCTTACTTTATTTTATGAAGAAAATACTAAACCTCCATTTTCCCCCTCTTGGATGAAGGTTGGGCCCACCTTATTGGGTAAACAATGCATGGACAGCAACATCTCTTCCTGGACAGATTGAAATTCCTAATTTAATTAAAATATTTATGAGTATCCAAAAATCATAAAATTTTTCAGAGAGGTGGTTCACTTATGGTAAGACCCACCTACAAAATTTTGGGCCCAATGGACACCTGTACACACCATGGTGGTGGCTGGACTGGCCCATTACAATACGGTGCCCAGATCAGTCTGATTTTTAGGACAGATTGATTTCTTTAAATAAATTAAAATATTTATATATGTCTAAAAATTCTAAAATTTTTTGGAGATATGTTTCACCCATTATAGGACCCACTTACCAAATTTCAGGGCCAATGGACCTCTGTGTACACCGTGGCAAGGGCCGGACTGGCCCACCACGTTGGGACGTCCAGGTCAGTCCGATTTTCTGGACAGTCTATTTTATTTAAATAAATTAAAATATTTCTAAGTGTCCAAAAATCTTGAAATTTTGTGGGAGTGTAGGTCACCTATGGAAGTATCACTCTGTAAAATTTCAGACCCAAAATACATTTGAGTTGCCCGTGGTATGGCTGGAAGTGGTCTGCTAGGCAGGGACGCCCAGGCTGGGGCATCTAGCCTGCTTCGTGGGCCCACCTTGATATGTTGAATGTCCCACCACCCATCCATGTAGGGTCCTCATGGGATTGATCATACTTGCCCCCTTTTTATTCAATTAGAACACATTAGGTGGATTTTTGGGCCAGATACCCCAGGCCCATAGGGCTGCCTACACATGGGACATCCCTGCCTTAGGCTACTGCTGGGCTTGCATTCTAACAGTCTGGCCCATTTCATATATGTATTGTATATCCTCTCTCATCTGGTGGGGCCCACAGTGATGTGTGTGAGCCATCCAGAATTAATTATACTAAGAAATACTTCTAATGCTGAACTCCAACCAACCCAGAAATTTGGGTGGGCTGGAATTTGGCATTGAGCCCAATAACTGTTGCCTATAGATGTTCTTTGGGGCAATATGGCCCACTAGATTTGAGGAGGATTTATGTCAGTATCTTATCATCTTAATTTTTATTTTTTTAGGCTTAATTAGTGTATGATTAAAGGCCCATCCCAAATAGGATTCTTCTTGGGCTAGTCTCTTAGTTAAGTATGGGCCTTATAGCCTTAGTTGGGCTGGAACTTTTGATAGGCCCATTGAACCCTTGGGTCCTATATTTACCATGTCATTGTGATGGGCCTTATGGGCCAAATACTCAAGTAGTTGGGCCCTTATTTGCCCACTATAATAAATCCATACTTGGGCCGAGATGTGAGGCCCAACTTACATGTGTTAAAAATTTAAGAATTTCCCATATGTTGGGATAATGGGCTGCCCATTAGGCCCACCACAATGAATGAACCTATGACCCTTATGGTTGGGCCCTAACCTTGCTTAAGGGCCCACCAGGTTGCCTTTGTTTTTGGGCTTAGTGTATGGCCCACTAGGCCATGGGTTGATTGTGCCTTGGACCTTTCTTTGCATATGTAGTAGGTTACCTTTTGGGACCCAGTTGAGGTTAGATGTCCTCCTTGGTGGCCCTAAGGTAGGCCCATAGAGGCCCTTATAGGTGGTTAAAGGCCCACCTTAGGCCTGGCTAGGACTGTTCCTCCTTAGGATTTTGACTCTCTTAGTTTGTGGGTCATCCCAAAGTACTGGGCTCCCACTAGAAGACTTCTCTTCTTCTTAGAATACCTGTCGATGTGCCTAGATCTTGACCCTCCTTGGGACAGACGATTTCATATTCCTCAGGTAGCACACTTACATCGTTGCGACCCATATGCATCATCTGTATGAATTGATTGCATTGTATAGTGGTCATTCAGGGATGGAGTTTCTCCCCTTTTACACATTGAGTGCCTGAAACTTGTGCATGATCTGTGTGTGCGACTCATGCATTGGCATCGCATTTCATGAGGATACCGCCCTTGCTTCATCAGGGCCTTGCCTCCACAGGGACATTTGTGGATGGCCGCATGTGTGGACACCGGAAATATTACTTGAGCATACTGGGTGCGTAGGATGCCCATGGGTGAGATTCCTAAAACTTCCATGGTACCAAGGATCTGCTCCAACGCCGTGACCGGGTGGAATACATGAGCGCACGAGGGCCTTATACCGTTAGGCCGCGACTCCCACTGTCGTGTAGTCGGTTGGATAGGGGTGTGGCCTTACCTGCCTGGTGTGAGGAGGCATTGCTAGGCTGAGTCTGACCAGCTCGTAAATGGGTCCGCTACCTTCAGGCCTTGTTGGTGATTGGTTGTCCACAGGCGGGTAGTGAGGTCTCTTACGCTCGTTTGACTGTGCGGGGTCTGCAGAGCGGCAGTCATTCAGCAGTGTAATGGACCCCGGTGATTTCCTTATGATTGAAAATGTACTCGACTTATGGTTTGGATATGAGCACTGACATCACTTACATCGCATTAGCATTGGCTGTATAAGCCCCCCTTTCATACATTGCCTTGGTATGGCACCCATTACTTATTGCATCGCATTCATGATAAGCCTTGGTAAGACTAGTGATATGTTCATTGATTATGCTTCTCTCCTTATACCTCCTACTATTCTTCTGTGCACCATTGTCACACACTTACACCACCCTCTAAGCTTCTATAAGCTTATGCACGATTGATACGTGCAGGAGACTCTAGGTAGGCGCCGTAGCAGCAGAGCGTGGAGTAGAGTTGAGCAGTGAGGACTCCAGTATTGCTGATTTCTCTCTCTTTTCCTTTTATTCTCATGTATGTCCTTTTGGACCTTTTGGATGATTGTAAAAGTTCAAATTTTTAGTGGATTTTGTGATGTGTGCCTTTGTTATTCTTAGATGTACTTGCTGTGATCTTGAGTATGCTCATATTGGAAGTGATTATATTGTTATGAAAATCCTCCTTGTAGGATCCCAGGATCGGAACCTACCTCAGGAGCCGAGAATGGGGTACTACGGAGGCTGTTGCGGCCAAAATCGGCCATCGGGTTCCTTGTGAGTCCGGTTATCGAGCTTGGGGCGTGACACGTGCTCTTCATGTTGTTGTGTACGGCATTCCTATTTGTCTTTCTTTTCTGATTTGCTACATAATGATTCAATTTCGTATCCATCCTGGCTATGGGTCTATTCCTTTTGTTTATCTCATGACTTGCCTTACCACTCATTGTAATGTTGGCATTCCTCCTTCTGAGGCACCTATGGTGGTCCTTCCATTTCAATCGGGATCACTGCTTCTACATCATAGACTAGCGAATACGGTGTCGCTCTTGTTGCTGTCTAGTGAGTAGTTCTGTATGTCCACAATGGTTCTTGTAACCTTTCATCCCAATCACGCTTGTTCCCTGTCACTATCTTTTTCAGTATCTTAATTATCATTTTATTAAATGTCTCTACTAATCCATTGGCCAGTGGATAATAAGGTGTTGAGAATGAATGATGAATGCTGAATTTCTGACACAACTTTTCCATGCCTCTGTTTTTGAAGGGAGTGCCATTATCTATAACAATTTTCTTCGGAATACTATGGTGGTGTATTATCACGTGTCGGATGAAATTGACCACATCCTTCTCTTTAACATTGCGTAATGCCATGGCTTCTGTCCACTTAGAGAAATAATCTATTGCTGCCAAGATATATTGCTTTCCTTTAGACAAAGGTGGATTCCCAGGCTGAGAAGGGCCAAGAGGCGACCGACTGATGCAAATCTTCTGGAGGAACGTGTATAACATCTCCGTGAATCTGACATTCATGACACCGTTTCGCATAATCATCGCGTCTTTAAACATAGTAGACAAATAATACCCCATTTGATGTATTCTATGTAATAGATTTCGGCCAGCTGGATGTGCTCCACAATCCCCCGAGTGTGCAACTCAAAGTTTCTTCTCTGTTGAGTTCCAAGGATACCTGGAGATATGTCCATGGAGACCCGAAACTAGAAAAACTGTTAACCTCATTCAGAAAATGTGGTGACAAATCAGGTCTGGGCTATATCAAAGATAATTCTTTGAAAAATAAGAATTCATGTCATGCCCAAACTCGAAAATCGGATTCATAGGAACCCCGATCGTTGAATCTGGTGCCGACATCCTCCGTAGTACCCCATTCTCGGCTCCTAGCGCCCATATGCTAAGTTCCGATCCTGGGATCGTATAAGGAGGATTTTTCAACATACATTTATCTCATAATAAGCATAACCACAAGTATACCCAAATCACAAAGGTAACATCATCATCATATATCCACTAATATAAACATTTGAGTACAATGCTGAAAGGGAAATACATATATCAAAATCAAAGCCCCATAAGTTAGGTACATGTTACAAGATCCACGCTGCTACAACCTAACATTTCTTGCATGCATCTATCATGCATAAGCTTATAGAAAGCTTAGAGGGTGGTGTAAGTGTGTGCACAAGGTAAGTATCAAGTATCCAATATAATGTTATAATCATATAATATTGAAAATACTGGTAAGAACATGAATCATACGATATTAGAGTAAGCAAACATACTGACAAGTCCAGAAATCAATCAATATCAGAATATGTAATACAGATCAGCTATGCAAATGAGGAGTCATAAAGAATCAAATATCAGATGCTGAGGATACAATGCAATATGCAGTTTGAAAGAGCTAACAAATACTATCAGTCTCATCTAAGTCACATGAATACAAAAACATAGCAACCTAAAATGCCATATGTCGAGGATGTAATACAATATGCAATATGTGGTGCAAATGAAATGACCATGTTGGAGTGTGAAGTCGGGATGATAGTACATAGTATCGCAGGCTATGGGGTCCATCACAAGGGACTTCTATCTAAACCAGTCCCATACCTAAATTTGGATAGTCAAACTCAATGTGGTAAACTCCTGATATCAGGTTAGTCGCGCGCCCCAATTGAAATCTTGGTCATTGCGAAGGCACACGTAACAAATAGTTGCGCACCACCATCCTGAGTGGATAGTGAATAAATGTATGAATGAGTATGCAACTCCTGCCCAATAAGTCCACATATCAGTACTGTTCATTTCTGGGATCATCACTGGGGTCTAGTACAGTCTACACCAGCTTGCTGTCCCATCAAGCACACAACTAAGTAAGTGGAAAAGATCTCATTATCCGCCTGGCTAGTAGTCGGCCAATATCTACCCATCAAGTCGATAATAGACCCATTCACGAGCTGGTTAAACTCAGCCTAGGTATGCCTACTCTCTCAGGCGTGTAAGGCCACACCCCCTCCCAACCGACCACGTCACAGTGGGAGATATGACTTACTGGTATACTGCCCTCATGTGCTCATATATATATATATATATATATATATATATATATATATCCACTCGGTCTCGATATTGGGGCGTCATCTGGTACCAAGAGGTTTTAGAAATTTTCACCCAGGGCCATCTATGACAGCCCGATGCTAATAACATATTTTCGGTGTCCCATTTGGCCATCTACGATATGCTTGTGGAGGCTACGGCCCCGATGTCGCTAGGACGTACAGTAGTCACAACACACAATGCCAGATGCATGAGTTATACAATCCAGTCATGCATTAATCATGTGCATACTGTGCACTCATGTGAGACAATCTCTGCCTATCAGGGAGTCTCATAACAACCTGCCCAATGACATATGTAATGGTCAACCACATCTCATAATAAACATGCAGATGATGCGTATGGGCATGTATCATGATGCTATGCTGTCACATACTCATAATCGGTATCAATAACTGACATCAATAATTGGCTTTGACAATGTAAACATTTAACCAACATTGCCTCCAAGGAATGACCCGCATAAAGCCTAACATATAGTCGACCCATGACCTCACACAAGGGCTTAATATACAACACCATGGGCCTCACTCAAGAGTTTAATATACATCATGATGGGCCTCTCACATAGGCCTAATATACAACACAACGGGCTCCATCGCTTGGCCCTCAAATGCACCACAATGGGCCTCATCACATGGGCCTCACATACATTACATAAGCCTCAAATGCATCAAGCTGAGGCCGAATGCTCATTCAAATGGGCCTCAAATACGGACCACATATACATCACAATGAGCCTCGTCAATCAGCTTCGATATCCGACCTCGACAATCGGAGTCAGCCACGTAATCAGAATCACCAAATCGGTCACGTTAATCGGAATCAGCCTTAAGGCAGGGTTTATACATGGATGACCAATGATGGTCCTAGCAATATCAATGAGGCCTATTCATTTGGGTTAATCCACTAGAGAATGATGAGAAATGGCCTAACTAGGCCTAAGGGAAGTTCACAATGTGGACATTTAACCACCACTGCTCCTAAGGAGTAGCCCACATAGGGTTAAACATATAGTGGGCTCGTAGCCTCACATAAGGGCCATAAATACATCACATCGGGCCCCAACATATGGGCCGAGTATACACCATATTGGGCCTCAAACATGGGCCTCATATACATCTAGTGGGACAAATCGCATAGGCCTTTCACATCGTGATGGGCTACATCTCATGGGCCTCTTATGCATCACAATGGACTTTATTACATGGGCCGTAACAAAGGGCCTTAAATGAATCATAGCGGGCCTTGGCACATCAAGTCAGACCTCATTATATGGGCTTCAAATACAAAATGGGTGAGCCCCATCATATGGGCCAAAAATACAAACAGGTGGGTCCCGCACATGGGCCAAAAATACACCATGATGGGCCTTGCCCATAGGCCTCGAATAGATCACAATGGGCCAAAACTCATGGGATTCAAATATGTAATAGGTAAGCCCTACACATGGGCCTAATATACATCACAGATGAGCCCTGCACAAGGGCCTCATACACATCAGGTGAGCTACATCAATGGACTGCACTAATGGGCCTCTTGTATATCAAATCGGGCCTAATCAAATGGGCCGAAACAATGGGCCGAATTAAATGGGCTAAGTCGAATGGGCCGAGTTAGATAGGCCTAGTCAAATGGGCCGAGTTCAAATAGGCCGAACCCAACTCATCTATTTTTAGAAATCAATATATATAAAATGAATCATATCAAAAGATCAACTGGACCGCACTCTAAATATTAGCAATGACAATGATTTCTACCATTAAAATCTTACAGGGACCACCGTTATATATATATATATATATATATATATATATATATATATATATATATATATATATATAATATTTGGGATCCGATCTATTCATAAGTTAACATGGAGATAGATGAAGTGAAAGCAGAAACATTAGCTTGATCGGAACTACCATGGCCCTTAAGAAGTTTGAATGGTGAATGTCACTATCCCCACTATTTTAAATGGTGGGGTCTACTTGAACTATAGATCCGACTCATTCTTTAGCTCATGCCATAAAATGAGCTTTCAAAATGGTTGGACGGCTTGGATGCAACACATGCATCATGATGGGTCCCATAAATGAACGGCATGGATGAAGTAGGTGGGACCCACAGAGCTTGGTGATGCCACTACAGTAGCTATATAGCTGGAGTGAGGTACACCAGTCGTCCCACTCCCATTGACAGTGTGGGTTAAAACACTTACATCAGTGGGTTCCACGTGGGGCCCATCATAATGCTTATCTGCCATCCAATCTGTTGATAAGGTCATGTAGACCTGGATGAATAGGAAAAATAAATTTCATAATGATCCAAAACTTCTGTGACAACCCAAACGGGTTTCAATGGCAGACGTTCAATCCCACTATTTCTTGCCGTGTGGGCCACCTGAATCCCCACATATAGCTAATTTCTGGGGTGGCCCACTGGTCAAAGGGTACCCAACAAATGCACGGTGTTGATGATCAACACACATCATGATGGGGCCCACAGCTGGGACCGTGGGTCCCTGCCTGTCCATCCATCAGTCCTCTTGCGTCAGTGGCAGCGTGCTGCCCCTGTATTTTTTTCTGTAAATCTATGGTTTTTCCTAGGTGGGGCCAGCATCAGTAGAATCCACCCCGTCCACTAGCTCCTATTACTCAAAACAAGCCAAACAAGCTCAATATCTGAGGTATTTTGGTATATAGGAACATCAGGGTGGCTTTTAACGGTAAAGACCACCATTTTCCAAGATACGACCCACCAGATACTCGGATTAACTTCATTTTTCAGCTTAATGCCTAAATTAGGCTGAGAAACGGAATGAATGGCATGGATTAGATGTACACATCAAGGTGGGGTCTGCATGAGCGGCCCACCCAAAAGTTTTGAACCAAGCTGATATTTTTGTGGTGTCAGACACCACACCATTAGTTCACACTTCACAGCCTGCTTGGCCACGTCCAGTGTCTCTGGACGCTAGACGGTTTTACACACAACACAAGCATCACGGTGGGTCCCACATGGACGTGGCCCACCATGCATGTATATATATATTATTATAATATAAATATAATATAGTATACATCATTCAGTCCAGTGTGGGGATCTCCACCGTCCTAACAACGGATGGTGTTGACCTCCACCTACAATGGATGGTTTGGGCCATACCGTCTGATGGACAGTTATATATAACACATATTTGTGGGGCCCACTCCAATCATGACAGATAGAGAGAGAGAGAGAGAAGATAGAGGGACCCCACCACTATGGGCCCCTCATGGTTACATCACATACATCATAATGGGTCCCGCATATAAGTGAGCCCTCAAATGCAAATCGATGGTAGATCACCCACCTATTGCACTCCTCCTTGATCCTTTAGCCTCCGTAGCTCCTTGCCTTCACTTTTGATGGAGGTTGATGGGTATTGGAAGGTTGAGATGAGAGATGAGAGGGTGGGCCACACTTACTATTTGGGAGAGAGCTTGGATGTTGGAGCTCTCATGGGATTTTTGAGAAATTCCTAGAGAATGAGAGGGAGAGATAGAAATAATGGAAGAAGGGATGGGTGGAGTGGTGGTTGTAAGGAAAGGAGATGGGGAAGCATGAGTGTGTTTGAAATTTATAAAAGAGAGATGGGTAGGGGAGAGAGAGAGTTGACTTGTGGAAAAATGAGGGATAGAGCTTGTACTTGAGGTATGGGGTGTATTGATTGATGAGACATGTTATAAAGATTTCCTTAAAATTCGTAATGTGTGGCATTTTTCTTAAAATGAAGGCGAGCCCACATCTTCTAGCTTGGGTATTAGATCAGTGCGCAAGTCATGGCGTTAGAACCATAACGACGGCGCGGTCGCTAAAGTACAAGTTTCGGGTCGAGCTGACTTTGGTATGATGAATTTGCTTGACCTTTACTTGATTTGTTGTCTCTGTGCTGGATCTTCTGGAAAGATATTATATTTGAGATAATCTATGAGGCTGACGCCAATCATCTATCGTTACCTCTAAACACGATATAGGGAGTGTCTCCACAATTTCATCGATGACCTCTGAAGATGGAAAAAATCTTCTTTCTTCTATAGTTACTTGGAGAGGGCTTCGATTTGGGCAAGACAGAGCCGCTGCCAAGCTAGCCAAAGCATCTGCTCTTGCATTTTCAGACCGTGGTATATGCTTGATTTCGACATGACAGAACTGTTCTAGCAATTGTTGTGCTTTTCGGCAGTATGGTAAAAGCTCTTGCTTTCTTATCTCGAATTCAATCGTCAATTGGTTTATGATCAATTTAGAATCCAGTGATGTAGCAATTTTATCCTCATTTCTCGAGCCATTTCCATTCCAATGATGAGTACTTTGTACTCAGCCTCGTTGTTTGTGTATGTTGTTCCCAATGTAAAGGAGTAAGGTAACAAATCACCTTGAGGAGTAATGAATATCACAACTGCCCCCACTCCTGATGTTCGAGCAGCGCCATCAAAATACATCTGCCACGGGCTTTGCAACTAAACAAACATAAGTTGTTCATTTGTAAAGTCATCACTATTGGTTTCACATTCTGCTATAGGGTACGCTATAAGGAAGTCTGCCAGGGCTTGTCCTTTTACCACTTTCGTCGGCTCATACATAATACTATATTCCAAAAGTAACAACATCCATTTAGCCAATCTCCTAGAAAACATCAGTCTTATCATCAAAAAATTTATCGGATCTGCTCTTGAGATCAGAGTTATGTCATGGGATAGACAATAATGTCTCAATTTCTGTACCGTAAATAGCAGCGCCAGACATTCTTTCTCGATTGGAGAGTAGTTGCATTCCGCACCCATCAGAGTTCTGCTTAAATAATAAAGAGCGGTCTCTTTCCTAGATTCATTCACTTGTGCTAACAAAGCTCCTAAAGAATTCTCAGCTGTAGATATATATAAAATAAGTAGCTTTCCTTTTATTGGGGCTGTCAATAACGGCGGCTGTTTCAGCAATTCTTTTATTGAATCAATTGCATTTTGACAGGCTTGGTCCCATACAAACTCTGTACCTTTCTTCATTAAATGGGAAAATGGTTGACATCTCCCTACTAGATTTGAAATGAAATGACGAATGTACCCCAGCTTTCCTTGCAAACTTTTCAATTCTTTTTATGTCTTTGGTGGTGTCATATTTTAAATGGCTTTAACTTTCCCTAGATCAATCTCAATGCCCCTGTGTCGGACCATAAAACTGAGAAATTTACTTGAAGACACCCCGAATGCACATTTAGATGGATTCATCTTTAGTTGTTTCTTTTTGAGTTGACGGACAACCGCTGCCAGGTGTTCATGATGCTCCTGATGATCTCCTGACCTAACTACCAAATCGTCAACATAACACTCAACATGCTTGTACATCATGTCTTAGAAGATATTCTACATTGCCCTTTGATATGTTCCCTTCGGCATTTTTGAGACCGAAAGGCATAACTTTATAACAATAAATTCCCAGTGATGTCTTGAATGTCGTCGCCTCCTCATCTTTAGGTGCCATCCAAATTTGATTATACCCTACATAGCCGTCCATGAAGGACATGATAGCATACTGAGTCATACTGTCAATCAGTAATTTAGTTATCGGGAGGGAAAAATCATCTTTTGGACAAGCTTCGTTCAGATCTCTGAAGTCAACCCACACCCTGACTTGTCCGTTCTTCTTTTTCACGGGAACAATGTTTGATATCTACTTGGGATACTTGACCTCCCTGATAAACCTGACTTTTATCATCTTACTGACTTCTTCTATCAGGGGAAACAAGTCCGGATGAAATCGCCTTTGCGCTTGCTAAACCAGCCTTTTCTCTTTAGAGATATTTAATCAGTATAGTGCTACAGAAGGTTTTAGGCCCGACATCTCTGCATACATCTAAACGAAGACGTCTTTATTTTCCTTGAGGAGCTGAACGTATTTCTCAAACTCTTGCCTAGAAAGACCAGTGCTGATGAATGTGTTCCTTGGATCTTCTTCAGTACCCAGGTTTTTCTCTCGCAAACTGTCTATTGTCGGCTGCTCCCCATCTTCCATTTAGTTCGGAGCCATTTCGGGATGTTCGACTATTTGAGGATTCTCTTCTGATAATTGCTTGGTTGTAACCACATTCACCATTGACTCTGCCCCTATGGTTGAAAGCCTTTGTGTCACACCCCAAACTCAAAAATACCTTTATCAACTTATTCACTTTTTCTTCTATCAGGGGAACTAAGTCTGGATGAAATTGCCTTTGCGCTTGTTTAACCGGCCTTTTCTCTTTAGAGATATTTAATCGGTGCATTGCTACGGAAGGCTCCAAACTAGACATCTCTGCATACATCCAGGCGAAGACGTCTTTGTTTTCTTTGAGAAGCTGCACTTATTTCTCAGATTCTTGCTTAGAAGGACCAGCTCTGATAAATGTGTTTCTTGGTTCTTTTTCAGTACCTAAGTTTATCTCTCGTAAACTGTCTATTGTTGGCTGCCCCCCATCTTCCATCTGCTTCGGTGCCATTTCAGGATGCTCAACTGTTTGAGGATCCTCTTCTGTTAATTGCTTGGCTGTAACCATATTCACCATCACCATTGTGCCCCTTTCCATTTCTTTTCCAATTAATATTTCAATTCTGTCTATCATTCATTGTATTATACATTTCAGTGTATAGCAATTCTCTGTTGGATGTCCCACTAAGCGATGATAGTGGTAAAAATCTCTCTCTCTAGTTCTTGTTACATCTTCAGGGTGTTTGGGTTCTAATAACTCTATCGTACCGGCTTTCAGCAATTGGTTCATCATAAGAACGACATCTTCCCTATCGAATGTAAACCCCTCATGAGAATTGAGCATCCTTAGCCTTTTTCCACTGTATATGTTTCTTAATTGGTTCCATTCTTCTTTTCATTCTGGCCTCTTTTCCCTTGAGTCCCTCGTATCTTTGCTTCTCTTGTCACGATCGACGGTATTTACGGCCATCTTACTGGGTACTCTCCTAGTTGTCTCATGGTGAAACACTGGCATCTTACGAGTCATTAATTCTAAAGCATAAGCCTTAGTGCCCAGGTCACAGAAAGTTCTGATGTCGGTGCTGGTGAGTCCAAACACGATTCCCGTCTCCATAGAATTCAGACACATTTTGACCTGTTCTTTTTCTTCCGGTAGCTGCCTACACGAGGCTCCCAATGTCTTCCATCTGTCTATAAACTTTTCTACCGGTTCTCCTTCTCTTTGCCACACGGAAGCCAATTCTGTAATACTAATGTCACACTTCAAAGAGAAGAAGTTTGACATAAAGGCATCTTACATTTGTTTCCAAGTACGTATTGACCCTGGGGTCAAGCTGGAATACCATCAGAATGCGTTGTGTGTTAGTGACAACCCAACAATCGTAAGTAATACTGCGGTATCGTAGAAAAATTCCCCATGCTAGTAATGAAGTGTATTAAATGTTCTTCTGGCAATCCTTCCCCATTAAACTTCTGAAAGTCTAGATGCTTGAAGTTGGCTGGAAACGAGATATCTTCTACCTCTCTTAGATACGACGTTCGGTACCTAAAATAGTCAATATTTTCATGTTCTCTTTTTACTCTAACAGCTTCTTTAATGACTTATCTCACTTCATCTTGTGTTATGGTTCTCGCGGCTGGAACAGACCCTCGTGATCCTGCCCCCTGTGGTTGAAAGCCTTCAGGCTAGTTTTCTTGTCCATTCATCGTGCCCATCATCAGTGGAGCCATTATCTGGGCTAAATTGTGTGCAAGGATCGCTAAAGCCTCTCTGAGATTTCTGCATTCCTCCATTAGTGTTCTTTGTGCTTCTGCCATTGCATTCATACGATCTTCTGTAATCGGCATATCGTCTTGATTTGTCCCGACCATATGTAATGCAGCTTCTTCATTATTTGATGAAGCCGTAGTTAGAGTTGGGCGGGAATATGTTGATGTAATAGGACTTACGTGGAGAGGAGAGGATGGAATTTCATTGGACTTTACCATGCTTTTGGTGCCATTGATCGATTGGGAGGATGCAGACATTGGTGCGCTTGTACGGGGTGATACGGACATTGGTGAACTTGCCATTAACACTTTACCTTTCTGCTCTCTCGTCCATCTGACCCTTGGGGTGACCAAAGCTGGAAGGTCATGCGACGCGAACTACAGGACTATTCGCTTTGGATATATCACAAGAGGGGTGAGTTCAGGATTGCTTCTAGCTGCATTGCGCTTTATCGACCCTCTAACTCTTGGCAAAAGCAGATCCATCCTGGGGCTTCTTGCATTTTGTGCTCTCATCTTGTGAGTCATTACGACGGTTCATCTCTTATCTTCTTCTGGCGGTTGAGGTGAAGTAGATATAACCCCCGCTGTCACTTGGGTCAAGTTATTTTTGCTTGTAGGAAGTTGAGTCATGTACACTGGTGGTTTGTTCTGTGCGTACTCTATCACGAATCTTGTTGGAGTGAAACGAAAGCTCACTTTTCTTACAGAAGTTGCCATTGGTTGTAACTTGTAGTTGAATTTAGAAACCTTCAATTTAGAAACCTTTAGACATGCAACATAACTGTAGTTAGTATTTGAAGCATCAAATAATCTTTCTTAGAGATGAAGGGGAGGGTGTTCCCACTGAGAGTCACCATTTTGGCGTTAGAAAGATGCCAAACTGTGGTGAAAGTTCTTAACTATCTCAATGTTAACGTTTAAATAAGATAAAAGTCCCCAGTGGAGTCGTCATTTTATTTCGAACAAGAAACAAATGCATTCAATTTGGGATATTATCTTATTCAAACATAATAGAAAGAGAGTATTAAAGACAATCATCATATTTTATTTCAACTGAGTTCATTTACATCCTCAAACATCCCTTGATTCTAAGATAAATTATTTATAATGTAGGAATTAACAAAGTTCAAATATCCAAGTCAGATATCAAATCCGGCAATACTTTGACTCGCGATTTGATCATCTATTTAAGAGGAATATGTTATAGATCTCTTCTACTGATTTCTCCTCTTGAAGCTTGAACAGAAGAAATCTGGAGACTTGATCATTTCAGCAGCATATTAGCTCTTTTACTTCACAGACTGCAGGGCAGTCTGGTTGTGCGGACTCGCGCAAACCACCAAAGCTTCCTCTCTTACCTTCAGTCTTCCTCCTCGTTCTGTTTCCTCTCCAAAATCTTCCATCGGTCCAAATGAATGAGGGGAGGGGGTATTTATAGGCCCTTGCACGTGTGGCACCTCGATTTTGGTGCCATGGGACCCACCTTTCATCAATATAGACCATAAATGGGAATCATGTCCTGATATCAGTTGTGCAAACCTGCGCAACTGACATTTTCATTGCGTGGACGTGCGCAACTAATATCGATTGCGCAGACCCACGGAATCGACCTCAAAAACCTTTGTCTTTCTTCATTTTTCATTTCCTTCCACTTCTTACCTTTTAATCTCCTTTTCTTTGATTCTTTCTTCTCATTTTTTATGCCTCAACAAACCAACCACGACACTGTGGGAGACGCGGCGTACTAGTATATGGCCCTTGTGCGCTCATTTATCCACTCAGTCTCAATGTTGGAGTCATCCTCTGGTACCATCGGGTTTAGGGATTCTCACCCGATGACATTACGGCGCCCCGATGCTAGTGACAGTAATTTTAGTGTCATATCCTACTATCCACGATATACCTGTGGAGGCAACAACCCTAATGTCGCTAGGGCATAAAATAATCATATCATACAAATGTGAGGTGCATGAATCACACTATCACCATGCAAAGAATCTTGCAAGTACCGCATGCTCATGTGGGGTAACTCGCCTATTAGGGAGCCCCGTAAACAATCTGCCCGAAGGTATATGTTATGATCAGTCACTCCTCATATCAAGCGTATATATGATGCGTATGAGCATGAATCATGGAGCTATACTAAGCATGTTATATGGTGATGAACTTTATTCATATCGAAGATGGGCCTAGACGACCTACACATAACAAGTATGGGCCTATCAATGGGCCCTAGGGAGAATTACAATGCGGACATTTAACCATCATTGCTCTTATAATATGGATGTCAAACCATCATTGCCCCTAAGGCATGGCCCGCCATAAACATTATGGTGAAATCACACATCGCAATGGACCTCATATACATCACATTCAGCGTCACATACATCTCATTGGGCCTCACTCATGGTCCTTATATACATTACATTGGACCTTAACCCATGGCCTCAAATACATCACAATGGGCCTCATATACATCAAGTGGGTCACATCATATGGGCCGCCCAATGAGCCTCATATATGTCAAGTGGACCGCATCAATGGGTCACACCAATGGGCCTCATATACATCAAATGGGCCACACCAATGGGCCTCATATACATCAAGTGGTCTGCACCAATGGGCCTCATATACATCAAGTGGGCCACATCAGTTGGCCACACCAATGAGCCTCATATACACCAAGTGGGCCATATCAATGGGCCGCACCAATGGGCCTCACCTTCTACACCATCATCTATTTTAGTGATCATTTAGAGCATTTCCCAAAAAAATGAATCATATCGAAAAATCATCCGGACAGCACTCCAAATAGCGGCGGAGATGATGATTGGAAGATCATCTAGACCATACCACAAATAAAAGTGGAGATAATGATTTCCACCCTTAAAATTACTAGGGTCCACCGTAACGTTTATTTCCATCCAATCTGTTCATAAGGTCAATACATCATATTGTGGCCCTGCAGATGGGTGGTGAGGAGATATAATACACACATTAATGCGGGCCCCACACCACCCTGGACAGATGGGTAGAATGGATATAGAATAAATACATCAAGGTGGGGTCTACGTCCCCAAACGGATGGACGTTGAGGATACAACACATACCTCATATGTGGGCCCCACAGAGACTTGCTGACGTCATATAGTGGGACTCACAGAGCTTACTGGATGGACGGTGTTGATAAAACACATATATCAGGATGTGGCCCACCGTCTAGATTGGACCAACATATTCATCAAGTTAGATCCCACTGTCCATCAGGGATGATGGATATAACACATATTACAATGGCCCCACACATCCTGCACAAGTGCTGGGGCCCACTTCAGATGGACGGTGTGGGTGAAACCCACTCATCAGTGCGTGCCACACAGCACCGTCTAAATGGACGGTGCAGATATAAAATAATTACATCAAGGTGGGTCTCATGTAGGGCCCACCATACTATATATTATTTTATGTATTATTTTATATATTTTTTATATATTGTTTTTTTTTTTACAATTCTAACATCCAGCATCCATGGATTGGATGGACAGCTGGATGTACACATACATCATGGTGGGCCCCACACACTGCCTTGGTGGGGTCCATGTCCAATGAATGGACGATTAGGATATAACATATACCTTATGGTGGGATCCACTGTCCACGCGGCTGGACGGTGTGGATCTCACACGCCACATGGTGGGCCACAAAACTTGCTGACGTAAGTCAGCAACTATATAGTTGCACGGTACACCAGCCAATCTACATCCAACGTCCATGAATTGGACGGACGGCTAGATGTACACATACATCATGGTGGGCCACACATCAAAGAGACAGAGAGAGGGGGGAGAGAGATAGAGAGAGAAATGTGAAGGGGAGGGACCCCTCCACTATTGGGCCCTCCCTTATACAATGCATACATCAAGTGGGCCCTTAAAATAAAAATCAACGGTGGATCACCCACCTATTAGCCTCCTTCCTTAGTTCCTTAGACTCCTAAGCTCCATGGCTTCGATCTTGATGGAGGATGATGAAGATTGGACAGAGAAGATGTGAGATTAGGGTAGGAGAGTGGGCCACACTTGGGTTGCTTGGGAAGCTTGGACGTTGGATGCTCTCCTTAGGAGCTTGAGAGTGAAGAGGGAAATGAGAGAGCGAGAGAGAGAAAGCGATGGATTAATAGAGATGGGATGGATGTAAGGATGGGTTGGGTGGGGTTGAATTTTGGGTGAGAGAGTGAAGAGGGAAATGAGAGAGCGAGAGAGAGAAAGTTAACTTTAGGTAAGGGTAGTGTAAGAGAGGGATGGTTGCTTGTACTTAATTGATTGATTGATGGGATAGGTTGTAGAGATTCTTTCAGAATTCGCACGTGCGACATTTTCCTCGAAATGAACGCGAGCCCACATCTTCTGGCTAAGGTATCACATCGGCACGTGAAACGTGGCGTTGGAACTGCAACAACAGCGCGGTCGCTAGGATACAAGTTTTAAGTCGACTCGATATAGATCTTCGGGATGGGACTTAGGGTCAAGCGTAAATGCTGATTATAGGTCGAGGGTCACCGAAATTTGACTAGAAGGACATGTAAGCCTACGGAATGGTACGAACTATGACACGAGCCTTACAGATCTCCCCTCCTAATAAAAATTTCATCCTCAAAATTTACACAATCATCGCAACTAGACATAACTCATAAAGAAGAGTAAACATAGCATCGTCATATAAAATCAGAAACAACATACAAGATACAATATATAATCAATCATCAAAGAGATGGGGATAGCGCTCTCAAATCTCGGCCTCGCGTTCCCAATATGCCTCATCATTAGAATGGTGACCACACTGCACCTTCACCAAGGGAATGACTTTGGTCCGGAGGACCTGCTCCTTCTGATCAAGGATACGAACTGACTGCTCAATGTAAGAAGCGTCCTCACAAACCTCTACCGGCTGCCAATCAATAACATGAACGATGTCTAACCCACACTTCCTTAGCATAGAGACATGGAAAATATTTTGGACGCTAGACAACTGAGATGGAAAGGCAAGTCGATAGGATATGGCGCTAATGCACTCAGTGATCTCAAAAGGTCCTATGAGTCTTAGGGCAAGCTTGCCCTTTACTTCAAATCGAACCATGCCCTTCATGGGTGAGACGTTAAGGTACACTTTATCCCCAACAGCGAACTCTAAGGGACAAAGTCGGTGATCAGCAAAACTCTTCTTCTTACTCTGAGCTGTGCGCATTCTCTGCCTGATGATATCGATAGCCTCTGACATCTGGTGCATAAGCTCAGGACCCAGGAGATGCCGCTCTCCAACCTCGGTCCAATAACTTAGAAATCTGTATAATCTGCCATATAATGCCTCAAAAGGAGTCATGCCAATGGTTACCTAATAGCTATTTTTGTATGTGAACTCAGCCAATCGTAGATGCTTATCTCAGCTACCCCTGAAGTCAATCACACTGGCCCGAAGCATATCTTCAAGTATCTTGTTGACCCTCTCAGTCTAACCATCAGTCTGTGGATGGTACGTGGTGCTGAGCTGTAAAACAGGCCCTATCGCTCTCTCAAAGCTCCCCCAAAATTGAGATGTGAACCTCGGGTCTCGGTCAGAAATAAACAAAACTGGAATGTCATGTAGTCTCATAATCTCCTCGATGAATAACCTCATAAACCAGTCTAAAGACCAAATCGCATGAATCATAAGAAAATGTGTCGACTTCGTCAGATAATCCACGACAACCCATATGGCGTCATGACCACACTAAGTCCTCGGCAAGCCCATAATGAAATTTGTCGACACGTGCTCCCACTTCCACGTCGGGATGCTCAACGACTGTAATGGACCAGGGGTCCTCTGATGATCGCCCTTGACACGCTGGCATGTGTCACACTTGGCCACAAAAATGGCGATTTGGCGCTTCATCCCCATCCAAAAATATTATCACCTCATATCACAGTAAATCTTTGTCAAGCCAGGGTGGATAGAAAACCGTGATCGATGTGCCTTATTCATAAGATCTCTGCGCAACTCAGGAATATCCGGGACACATAATCGGCCTCTGAAGTGAAGTCCAGCATTTGAATCAATCTACCAATTTGCCTACTCTTCAGATGTGGCCTCTATTTAGCAACCCTGTAATGACTCGTCTGTCTACTGAGCCTCGATCACCCTTACAGCAAGAGAGAGTTAAATCGACAGGCTCGATAGCTGAACGATAGAAGACTACAGACCAAACTCAAAGTCATACTCTACTATATCCTTGAGCATCGTTCACTCTTGAATCATCATGTGTACCACTAGGCCTCATCGCTGATGGCTGAGGGCATCTGCCACCACGTTTGCCTTGCCTGGGTGGTACTAAGATTAAAATCATAATCCTTCAGGAGCTACATCCAATGCCTCTGCCTCATGTTCAGCTTGGATTGAGAGAATAGGTACTTCAAGCTCTTGTGGTCGGAGAAAAGCTCGAACATAACCGCATAGAGATAGTGCCTCCACACCTTCAATACATAGACGACTACTGCTAGCTCCAAATCGTGCATGGGGTAGTTCAGCTCATGGACCTTGAGCAGATCACAATGCAGTAAATTAAAATAACCTCAAAATTCAGATCTTGAGAGGTTGATACAAGCGAAGTTATAAGGACAACCTTACACCAAAAACAGAGTTTATGGTAGGACAACCTTATTCCTAGAAAGATCTTTGTATCAAGTCTCAAACCGAAGAGGAATACAATAATAAATATAAACTGAATTGAAATAACTTGTAATTAAAAATGTATTGTTCTAGGGACAGCCATACACCATAAAAATGGCAGGACAACCTTGCTGGAACAACTTTCAAATGAAATTGAAAATCAAGCGATAAAGGAATAGCAGAAAATAAATTCTAAGCTATTACAACATTCTCACAAAGCTTGAATTAAATAATTACAACATTCACCACCATACATACATCCCACAAAAGAATAATTAAAAATTAGAAGAATAAATCAATCAAACATAAGGGTTTATAGTGGTTCGCCTGTGTGTTCACCAACTGTTAAACAACAGCCACACAAAAAGCTACTCCACTCCTAATATCCTCACACAGGGGATATTAGCGTTCACTAAAAATAGGTTTTCCCAGGTTCACCCAAAACCCTTACAATTGTGTCTTTGTATGTGGGCTTACACAATTAAAAAAACCCCACTTCTGAGTTTTCCTGGCTTTCCTCAGATAACCAATATAACAAGATTTTTCTGGCAAATCTTGAAAGAAACCAAAATAATAAAAAGGAATTTACAATATGTAAAATACCTGAATATCTCCTTCGTTGTAGCAGCCCGGTAGAACCAAATCAAAGTAGATGATTGAATGTCCAAGTTCAATGTCCAGTACTCGATTACAATGGTTTTAATTCTAATAGATTTTAAATTAAACCAAATAGGGCTTGCCTTAATTGATTTTGATTCCAAAGAAAGGGAATAACAATTCCTCTTATCAAATCAGATTGGAATAGCAGAAACAAAATCAATTAAATAAAGCTAAGGAAAGAGAATATTAAATAAGCACACTTAGCTTAGATGGAGCATAGAATTATCTCTCAGAAGTTCGACGAAGATTGGCTTGAATACTTTAATTAATTCGATGATTTCTTCTGAGATTCGTGCACTATTTATAAGTGAGAAGATCGGGTCTTCGACTGGTCTAGAGTGCTCTTCGACTAGTCGAAGCACTAACAGATATTTGAAAATTTCGGCGGGATATGCTCTGACCGTTCTACGACTGGTCGAAGCTCTCCTACGACTGGTCGAAGCTCTCCTACGACTGGTCGTAGGTACTGAAAATCTTTGCTGGACTTCGAGTCGAAGATTGTACGACTGGTCGAAGAGCAGTCGACACTGTTCCTACGACTGGTCGAACAGATTCCTGGACTAGTCGAAGGCTAACAGATTTTATCCAGAATTTGTAACAAACTCACGACTGGTCGAGGAATTTCTTAGACTGGTCGAAGCAAGTCTAGGACTAGTCGAAGAAGGCCTAGGACTAGTCGAAGAACAGACCAATCACATGTAAAATAAACATTCGGTTTATGTATCCGAAATGACCTACTTCTAAGGTCAACCTATGGTCAATCAAACCTCAACCATGAAGTATGGACATTGAAACATTAGGAAAAAGAGACCTTGAAGTATGAGCCTTGAAGTCTTGATGTAGATCAAACCTTGATGTAGCTTAATCTTGAAAGTATACAAACTGCCTTGAACTCTTCTTGAAGTCTTGCAGCTTGAGTCTTGTCTTGTGAGCAGTTCTTTCATTCAAGATTGATCCTTTGTACTTGAGAGCTTTGCTTGTTGTGAGCTTAGCTTGTTCATGAATGTTGATCCTTGAAAGAGCTTCACTTAAGCAAGTTATATATAACATAACAGTGATTTTGTCATCACAAATTTGACAACAGACAGGGATATAAACTATAGCACTTACAATCTCCCCCTTTGTCAAATTAGTGACAAAACACATAATCAAGATAAACAAGAGTAAAACAACTGGTTAATACCTGCAAATCAATATTCAATATTCAACATTCAACCAGTTTCATTCAACAAGATCAAACATATACTCCCCTTGACTCCCCACTCCCCCTGAGTAACATAACCAATGCTACTCCTCTCATAATCATATTAAGAACAAACCATTCTCCCCCTTTTTGTCACAATATGATAAATGAGAACTAAATAAAGGAAGTCATGAGAGGAAAAGAGAGTATAGCAAAAGAGTCATAGAAATACTCAAGATAGCATCACATATATCAAGCATAAATATTACATCAAGAACAAATATCCAGCATAAAATCCAACTCAAACTCAAGCAAACAAGTGCTAAGTAATAAAGTTATTACAGACTAGAAGTCTCATAAAAACTAGTCAGAACTAGAACTTGATGACGGAGCAGGAATAGAGGGATCAAGTTGGTGCATGCCTTTGTTCAAGCGCCTAAGATATTTGCGCATGTACTTGAATTGTAAATCATGAGCAATAGACATGTTTTCCAACTTAACATTAATATCCTCAACTTTACCTTCTAATGCACTCAGACGTGCATCAACATCAGATGGTACAAAATCTGTATCATTTGCTGAGTCAAAATCCAGTTCCTCAAAAATGTCATCCATATTAATGTCAACACCAGCTTCTTCAGGACCACCACCACCACCACCACCTTGTTCAGGAAGCAGATCCAACTTCATCTTATTGATATTTGTATTGTTGAAGATCAGATGATGGATAGGTGCCTCATCAACAGGCATATCGACTAACATATGAGTAGCCAATACAGTCATAAAATAGGCAAAAGGAATGTCACTATGACCAGGATGGAGTCGAAACTGAATAATGAAATGACAGATTAAGGATGGCAAACAAATCTGAGTACCATTTGAGATAGCATGGATAACACGAACCATAAACAAAGTCAAGTCAGATTTATTACCCGAACGAGGATACAGATTAGACACAAAGATTCTGTGGAGAATTCTGTATTTGGGTAACAAATACCTTGCGGGGAGCGCATTCCCTTTTTGAGTCCATTGAACATCCATATTGCACAAGTCTCTAGTGAGCATGCGTTTTTCAGCCATTGAGGGTTTATCGGTTAAATTATGGATAGGAATACCCTCATCATTCACAGGAATTTCCATAAGGGCTGAAATTAAATGACGATCAACGTCAAATGGCCCTTCTCTAGTAGAAATTTGAAAAGTTAAATTATCCTGTGAAAATGCACTAATACATGTAAACATGGATTGGGCAATGGACCGGTATGCAGGCCCACCCCAATGCAATAAGTTAACCCAACCTACAGCTTCAAGCATAGGAAGGATGTCAAAAGGAGCAATGTGATTAACATCAACAGCATGCTCAACAATAACATTACGAGATCTAATGTCCCTAACATATGATGGATCATCATTAGGAACAAGAAGATGACGCTTAGAGATAGCGGTCGATCTGGAGGAAGAAGAAGGACCACGTGAAGTAGTTTTTCTACCTCTAGAAGCCATTTGCAACAAGGATTTCAAGAAAATAGGAAGTTGCAAAGGATTGAGAAGTGGGTTTGCTCAAAACAGATTTTTCAAAATCTAAACCCCAAATCTCAAAGATTTTCAAAATAGAAAGCTTCAAGAGAGAAAAGGAAACAATCTTGACACAAATCTGCAAGAAAAACGGGATTTGGAACACTAACCTTGAAGGACTTGAAGGATGGGTTCGACAAGTCGAAGTTCGGCTCCAAGGAGAAGAAAGAAGAAATGAGGAAGAAAGTGAAAAATCCCCAATTTGAAGTGAAACCCGTGTTCCACGACTGGTCGTGGGTATCTACGACCGGTCGTAGTACGACTGGTCGTGTATACTCACGACTGGTCGAATAAACCCCAAAAAATTCAATTTTCTTACAATTTAAACAAAAATTGGAATTCAATCTAGCAAATATATACAATATTATACAAGAAGGCATAAATTATCAATTTAAAATGCACATGCCAAGATCAAATTTCATCTTTTTGAACCTGCTTTTATCAAGAGGTTTTGTGAAAATATCAGCACGTTGATCTTTAGTAGGAATATATTCTAGAGATATAACTTTTTCTTCTACTAATTCCCTTATATAATGAAATCTAATGTCAATGTGCTTAGTACGAGAATGCTGAATAGGATTTTTTGAAATATTTATCGCACTGGAATTATCACAATGTAATAACATAGAATCCTGTTTAATTCCATAATCACTTAGCATTCGTTGCATCCAAACAAGCTGTGTACATGCATTACCAGCTGCGATATACTCAGCTTCAGCTGTTGAAAGTGATATAGAATTTTGTTTCTTACTAAACCAGAAAACTAGACAATTTTTAATGTAAAAACAACCACCACTGGTTGATTTTCTATCATCTAGATTACCAGCCAAGTCAGCATCCGAGTACCCAGCTAATTGGACATTGGTTTCATGAGGATACCAGAGACCGAGATTTACAGTACTTGCGACATATCTAATAATTCGCTTGACAGCAAGCAAGTGAGATTCTTTTGGATCAGATTGATATCTTGCGCAAATACCAACACTTAGTGAAATATCAGGTCTACTAGCAGTTAAATATAACAAACTACCAATCATACTCCGATAAAGTTTTGAGTCAACATTTTTACCATTAGAGTCTTTTGATAGTTTCAGGGTAGTACTCATAGGAGTATCGAAATTCTTACCATTCTCAAATCCAAATCTCTTGATTAGATTCAAGGCATACCTAGATTGAGAAATGAATATTCCTTCAGGTTGTTGCTTTACTTGCAATCCAAGGAAATAAGTCAATTCCCCAACCATGCTCATTTCGAACTGTGATTTCATCAAATCTGCAAACTCAGTAGTCAAGTTAGTACAAGTTGATCCATAAATGATATCATCAACATAAATCTACACCATTAAGATATGATCATTATGTTTTTAACAAACAGAGTTTTATCAACAGATCCCATTTGAAAATTATGACTTAAAAGAAATTTTGTTAGTTTCTCATACCATGCCCTAGGTGCTTGTTTTAATCCATAAAGTGCCTTTTTAAGCCGATATACATGATCAGTATTTTTGGAATCTTCAAAACCCATTGGCTGTTCAACATAGACTTCTTCATGTAAATCGCCATTTAGAAAAGCACTTTTCACATCCATCTGATAGATCTTTATCTTTCTAAAACATGCAATGGATATAAATAGTCTGATAGATTCAAGACGTGCTACTGGTGCAAAAGTTTCATCGAAATCAATCCCTTCAATTTGAGTATAACCTTGTACCACTAGTCTAGCCTTGTTTCTAATTATATTTTAATACTCGTCAGACTTATTTTTGAAAATCCAGTTTGTTCCAATGATGTGTTTATCTTTAGGTCTTGGTATGAGATACCAAACATCATTTCTTATGAATTGGTTGAGTTCATCTTGCATCGCAACAATCCAGTTCTCATCAACAAGAGCTTCTTTTACGTTAGATGGTTCAATTTGGGATGTAAAACATACATAATTACATATATCCTCAAGTTGTCTACGGGTGCGAATACCGGTGAGAGGGTTTTCAAGAATTTATGTGGTTGGATGATCTTTAACAGTCCTCAACTCAGAATCAGTCTGATTCGATGAAGTATCGGGTTTATCAATGATTAGTACTTCATCATTATCTGAATTAGAAATTGGTGTGTTTAAGTAATCATCAATGACAACATTAATGGATTCTTGAATCACACCAGTCCTTTTGTTCAGGACCCTATAAGCTCGACTGTTTAAGGAATATCCTAGAAAAATCCCTTCATCACTCTTCGTATCGAATTTTCTCAAATTTTCACGATCACGTAAAATATAGCACTTGCTGCCAAAAACTCGAAAGTATTTAACAGTAGGCTTTTTATTGAACCACAATTCGTAAGCCGTTTTATTTTTATCTTTGCTAGTGTAGACTCGGTTAATAATATAGCAAGTTGTGTTGACTGCTTCAGCCCAAAGATTTTTAGAGAGCTTCATGCTATTCAACATGACATTAGCCATTTCTTGAAGCACCCTATTCTTTCTTTCAACAATTCCATTTTGTTGTGGAGTTTTGGGAGCAGAGAATTCATGTAATATTCCTTGGTCGGTACAGAACTTCTCAAAATTGCTATTCTCAAATTCAGATCCATGATCACTACAAATTTTACTGATTTGAGAAGATTTTTCAGTTTGAATCCTTTTGAGAACTTTTCTTACTTCTTCAAGGGTTTCAGATTTATCCCTTAAGAAGACTAAACAAGTGAATCGGTAAAGTCATCAACTATTACTAGGATATACTTTTTCCCACCACGACTTTCCGTTCTGGTAGGTCCTATCAGATCCATGTGGAGAAGTTCGAGTGGTCTTGATGTGGTATTTGAATTCACCTTTTTGTGTGAGTTCTTTGTTTGTTTGCCTATCTGGCACTCACCACATATTTTATCTAATTTCTGAAGTTTGGGTAAACCTCTTACAAGTTCTCGTTTGCTCAATCGATATAAATTTCGATAATGTACATGTCCAAGACGTTTGTGCCATAAATCAGTCTCATCTGTATGGACCATGTAACATGTTTGATTAGATGAGCTGGATTCACTAATAATATAGCAATTTTCAGACGTTCTACGTCCAGTTAATATTACAGAACCCTTATTGTTTAGTATTTCACAGCTTTGATTAGAAAACCGAACATTATGATTATTATCACATATTTGTGATATACTAAGCAAGTTGTGCTTTAGGCCTTCAACGTATAAAACATTTTTAAACACAGGAAGATTAAAAAGTTGAACCGTACCTTGGCCTATAATCTTGCAGTTGCTACCATCACCAAATGTGACTGAACCATCAGTCATATCTTTCAGATCCGTGAATAAAGCTTTGTCACCTGTCATATGCCTGGAGCATCCACTGTCTAGGTACCACTTTGAATGACTTGTTGCTTTGAAAGCAGTGTGAGCAACCAAGCAGGTGACTTTAAGAACCCATTTCATAACTGTTTTGGGTTTAGGAACATAGTTGGTCTTCTTTTGTATACATTTGTAGGAATGACCTATAGAGTTAGATTTTAAGAGCTCCTTGAGTAAATCAACTATCTTTTCAGCTAGTGGATTTCGTTTCTGATTAAAGTTGACATGGCTATTTCTAGGTTTTTGAAAAGTTTTTGAATTTTTAGAAAAATCTTGATAAGTACTTTTCCCTTTTGAGTTTGAGGACTCTCCTTTAACAAACATAGGAGGAGTATACTTTTGTTTAGGAGGTAAATTTTTATCATAGCCCAACCCGGATCGATCGCCACATTTTCTTGATCCGGATAAAAGTTTCTCTAACTTTGGATCACCTTGGGCATATTTCCATGTGTCCTTTAGACTCAGAAGAGAAGATACTTCAGTTTTAAGATTCTCAATTTCAGATTTTAAATCAACAATTAGTGAGTTTTTGAATTCCAAATCGCATTTTGATTTTTCAAAACAATCTGAAATTTGTGATTTTTCTAAGACAAGTGAATCAAAACAATTTTTGAGTTTAGTTTGACAACAATTTTACAACTTTCCTTATATAGGGCATTGTAAGCATCTTGAAGATCATCTTCATTTTCACATTCACTATTCAGATTTTCTTCACTTGTAGAGTCATTATCTGAAAATGTGAATTTGGCTAGATTCATAAGAGCTTCCTCATTGCCCGACTCGGTTTCAGAATCTTCTGATTCAGAAGAACCTTCAGAATCAGATGATTCATCCCATGTAGCCAACATACCCTTCTTCTTGGGTTTGTCCCTTTTAGGACATCTATTTCCTAACTGCCAATATTCTAGACAGTTGTAACATTGACTATCTTTCAAAGATTTTCAAGATTTGGGTCTAAACTTCTTTTTTGTCATTTGATTTTTGAAAATCAACCCCTTTCTTGCTTTTGAAAATTTTGTAAAATTTCTTAGCTAAAAGAGCCATATCATCTTCTGAATCAGAATTTTCTTCTGAATTACATTTAGAAGATTTTAGTGTGATAGATTTTCCTTTAGGAGCTTTAAAGTTTAACTCATAGGTTTGTAGTGAACCAACTAGTTCTTCTACCCTCATATTATCCGTATCACGAAGTTCCTGGATCGCGGTTACTTTAGAATTGAACCGTTCAGGAAGTGAGCGTAATATTTTTGCACATACTTTACTTTCTGGGATTTTATCGCCAAGACCCCACATTGAGTTTACAATGTCATTCAATCTAGTGTAAAAGTCCATAAACATTTCATTTTCCTCCATATGAATTTCTTCAAATCTGGTTGTGAGGAGTTGGACTTTAGATTTTTTGACAATTGTAGTACCCTCGTGTGTCATTTCTAATATATCCCAAGCTTGCTTTGCAGTATCACAGGAAATGATTCTTTTGAACTCATCCGGTGATAGTGCGCAAGTAATTGCATTTAGTGCTTTAGCATTTGCACTACTCTCACTTTTCTGAAGAGTGGTCCATTGGTAATATGGTGTTACTTTCATTGATTTTGAACCATCAACCCCGGTAACTTCCATAATAGGAGGATTCCATTCAGTCACTGTGGCTTGCCACACATTTTCATCCATTGATTTAAGGAAGATCCTCATTCTGGCTTTCCAATAGGCATAGTTGGAGCCATCAAAGGGTGGAGGCCTTGTGACTGAAAGGCTATCAAAATTTGACATCTTAAATAGCTTAAATCGTTAGCTCAGGAATTAAATCCAAGAATAAAAAAGAGCTATTAGGCTTTGATACCACTTGAAAAGGCCAAGCTATATGTCCTAGAGGGGGGGTGAATAGGACAATGCCAAATAAAAACTTATAACAGCGGAATTAAAATGAATATGATAGCCAAAGTAAATCACAATGCAGTAAATTAAAATAACCTCAAAATTTAGATCTTGAGAGGTTGATACAAACGTTGTTCTAAGGACAACCTTACACCAAAAACAGAGTTTATGGTAGGACAACCTTATTCCTAGAAAGATCTTTGTATCAAGTTTCAAACAGAAGAGGAATACAATAATAAATATAAACTGAATTGAAATAACTTGTAATTAAAAATGTATTGTTCTAGGGACAGCCATACACCATAAAAATGGCAGGGCAACCTTGCTGGAACAACTTTCAAATGAAATTGAAAATCAAGCGATAAAGGAATAGCAGAAAATAAATTCTAAGCTATTACAACATTCTCACAAAGCTTGAATTAAATAATTACAACATTCACCACCATACATACATCCCACAAAAGAATAATTAAAAATTAGAAGAATAAATCAATCAAACACAAGGGTTTATAGTGGTTCGCCTGTGTGTTCACCAACTGTTAAACAACAGCCACACAAAAAGCTACTCCACTCCTAATATCCTCACACAGGGGATATTAGCGTTCACTAAAAATAGGTTTTCCCAGGTTCACCCAAAACCCTTACAATTGTGTCTTTGTATGTGGGCTTACACAATTAAAAAAACCCCACTTCTGAGTTTTCCTGGCTTTCCTCAGATAACCAATATAACAAGATTTTTCTAGCAAATCTTGAAAGAAACCAAAATAATAGAAAGGAATTTACAATATGTAAAATACCTGAATATCTCCTTCGTTGTAGCAGCCCGGTAGAACCAAATCAAAGTAGATGATTGAATGTCCAAGTTCAATGTCCAGTACTCGATTACAATGGTTCTAATTCTAATAGATTTTAAATTAAACCAAATAGGGCTTGCCTTAATTGATTTTGATTCCAAAGAAAGGGAATAACAATTCCTCTTATCAAATCAGATTGGAATAGCAGAAACAAAATCAATTAAATAAAGCTAAGGAAAGAGAATATTAAATAAGCACACTTAGCTTAGATGGAGCACAGAATTATCTCTCAGAAGTTCGACGAAGATTGGCTTGAATACTTTAATTAATTCGATAATTTCTTCTGAGATTCGTGCACTATTTATAGGTGAGAAGATCGGGTCTTCGACTGGTCTAGAGTGCTCTTCGACTAGTCGAAGCACTAACAGATATTTGAAAAATCCGGCGGGATATGCTCTGACCGTTCTACGACTGGTCGAAGCTCTCCTACGACTGGTCGTAGGTCACCTACGACTGGTCGTAGGTCCTGCAAATCTTCGCTGGACTTCGAGTCGAAGATTGTACGACTGGTCGAAGAGCAGTCGACACTGTTCCTACGACTGGTCGAACAGATTCCTGGACTAGTCGAAGGCTAACAGATTTTATCCGGAATTTGTAACAAACTCACGACTGATCGAGGATTTTCTTAGACTGGTCGAAGCAAGTCTAGGACTAGTCGAAGAAGGCCTAGGACTAGTCGAAGAACAGACCAATCACATGTAAAATAAACATTCGGTTTATGTATCCGAAATGACCTACTTCTAAGGTCAACCTATGGTCAATCAAACCTCAACCATGAAGTATGGACATTGAAACATTAGGAATAAGAGACCTTGAAGTATGAGCCTTGAAGTCTTGATGTAGATCAAACCTTGATGTAGCTCAATCTTGAAAGTGTACAAACTGCCTTGAACTCTTCTTGAAGTCTTGCAGCTTGAGTCTTGTCTTGTGAGCAGTTCTTTCATTCAAGATTGATCCTTTGTACTTGAGAGCTTTGCTTGTTGTGAGCTTAGCTTGTTCATGAATGTTGATCCTTGAAAGAGCTTCACTTAAGCAAGTTATATATAACATAACAGTGATTTTGTCATCACAAATTTGACAATAGACAGGGATATAAACTATAGCACTTACAGATAGTGCCTCCACACCTTCAATACATAGACGACTACTGCTAGCTCCAAATCGTGCATGGGGTAGTTCAGCTCATGGACCTTGAGCTGGTGAGACACATAAGCTACTGGTCTCCCGTACGGCATCAGGACAACACCTAAGCCAATACGCAAAGCATCGGTAAATACAACAAATCAATCACTCATAGAGGGAAGAGTGAGGACAAGAGTGGATGTGAGGCGGTCTTTCAGCTCCATAAATGCTCACTCACAGGCGTAACTCCAAACAAACTCTGCACCCTTCCAAGTCAACCTGGTCAACGAGGCTACGATACGAAAGAAGCCCTCAATGAAACGCCAGTAGTGGCCCGCCAAACTAAGAAAACTATAGATCTCGGATGCGCTTGTGGGCTGGTCCCACTGATGCACTGCCTCAACCTTCGAGGGGTCCACTGCGACACCCTCCCTTGTCACCACGTGACCGAGAAACTTCACCGCCTCCTGTCAGAACTCGCACTTCTTCAACTTCTCATACAGCTAGTGAGCACGGAGGGTCTGCAATGTAATCTCTAAATGTTGCACATGCTCCTCACAGGTCCTCGAATATATCAGAATGTCATCGATGAATACCACAACAAACTGAACGAGATACGGACGGAAGACCTCATTCATCAACTGCATGAATACTATGAGTGAATTGGTTAGTCCGAAGGACATGACCTAAAACTCAAAGTAACCATAGTGGGTCCTGAAAGCTATCTTCGGGATGTCCTCCTCTTAGACCTGAATCTGATAATAACTGGAATGCAGGTCAATCTTCGAAAAGAACTGTGCACTCTTCAGTTGATCAAATAAGTCATTGATCCTCGGAAGTGCATACTTATTTTTAGTTGTGACCTGGTCAAGCTTGCGGTAATCCACATAGGGCCTCAATGAGTCATCCTTCTTCACGATAAAGAGTACCGACACTCCCTAATGTGAACTGCTTGGACGAATGAATCCCAACTCAAGAAACTCATCTAAATATTGCTCCAGCTCCCTCAACTCCATTGGTGTCATACGATACAGGGCCTTCGAAATAGGGGCGGTACCAGGCACGAGATTAATCTAGAACTCAATATGCCAGTGTATCGACAATCCTAGAATCTCCTGAAGCACATCGGGAAAATTACAGACCACTGGCAACTAATCGATACATAAGGCAACAGGCTCCTAAACTGCACAGGACATCAAACAAGACAACGGCTTTCCTCTGGACTTAGCAACGAACTGGAACTGCAGTAAGCCTGGTATACATAACGTGACTGTCCTTCCAGAACAGTCTGAGATGGTGTGGTACTCAGCAAGCTAATCTATGCTTAGGATAACATCAAAATCTGACATTGGTAGCACAAACAAGTCAACAGGTAAGAAAATCTCTCCCACTAACATGGGACAAGACGAACAAAAATGGCCTAATGTCATAGTCTTCCCCAAGGGCGTCGATACGGTCAATTCGTCACTAGCAGACTCTGTCGACAATCCAGTCGAACGGTAGAATCCATCAGACATAAAAGAATACGAAGCACCGAAATCAAACAAAACTCGTGCAATGTATGCATAGACTGAGAGTATACTCTCAACGACTCCTCCAGATGACTGCAGGTCCTGCTGAACTGCATAGAACCTAACATGAGCTGGCTGGGGAGGTTCCTATTGAAAAGGCCTAGTTATATGTCCTAGAGGGGGTGAATAGGACAATGCCAAATAAAACTTATAACAGGAATTAAAAAGAATATGATAGCTAAAGTAAATCACAATGCAGAAAAGTAAAAATGACCTCAAAATTCAGATCTTGAGAGGTTGATACAAATGTTGTTCTAAGGACAACCTTACACCAAAAACCAGAGTTTATGGTAGGACAACCTTATTTCTAGAAAGATCTTTATATCAAATCTCAAACCGAAGAGGAATACAGAAATAAATACAAACTGAATTAAAATAAATTATAATCACAAATGTATTGTTCTAGGGACAGCCATACACCATAAAAATGGCAGGGCAACCTTGCTGGAACAACTTTTAAAGGAAATTGAATATCAAGCTGATAAAGGAATAGCAGAAAATAAATTCTAAACTATTACAAAATTCTCACAATGCTTGAATTAAATGATTACAACATTCACCACCATATATACATCCCACAAAAGAATAATTAAAGATCAGAAGTATAAATCATTCAACCACAACACAAGGGATTATAGTGGTTCGCCTGTGTGTTCACCAACTGTTAAACAACAGCCACACAAAATGCTACTCCACTCCTAATATCCTCACACAAGGGATATTAGCGTTCACTAACAAAATAGGTTTTCCCAGGTTCACCCAAAACCTTTACAATTGTGTCTTTGTCGTGGGCTTACACAATTAAAAACCCCACTTACGAGTTTTCTGGCTCTCCTCGGATAACCAATACAACAAGATTTTTCTAGCAAATCTTGAAAGAAACCAAAATAGAAAGGAATTTACAATTAAATGTAAAATACCTGATTATCTCCTTCGTTGTAGCAGCCCGGTAGAACCAAATCAGAGTAGATGATTGAATGTCCAAGTTCAATGTCCAGTACTCAATTACAATGGTTCTAATTCTAATAGATTTTAAATTAAACCAAATAGGGCTTGCCTTAATTGATTTTGATTCCAAAGAAAGGGAATAACAATTCCTCTTATCAAATTAGATTGGAATAGCAGAAACAAAATCAATTAAATAAAGCTAAGGAAAGAGAATATTAAATAAGCACACTTAGCTTAGATGGAGCACAGAATTATCTCTCAGAAGTTCGACGAAGATTGGCTTGAATGGATTAATTAATTCGATGATTTCTTCTGAGATTCGTGCACTATTTATAAGTGAGCGGATCGCGTCTTCGATGTCTAGGGAGCTCTTCGACTAGTCGAAGCAATATGAAGCTTTGACCATTCTACGACTGGTCGAAGGTCTCCTTCGACTGGTCGTAGGTCACCTTCGACTGGTCGAAGGTCTCCTTTGACTGGTCGAAGAACCTGAAAAACATCGCTGGATTTTGAGTCGAAGATTTTTGACTGGTCGAAGATGCAGTCGACACTGTTCCTTCGACTGGTCGAACAGATTCCTGGACTAGTCGAAGCCTAACAGATTTTATCCGAAATTTGTAACAAACTCACGACTGATCGAGGAATTTCTTAAACTGGTCGAAGCAACTCTAGGACTAGTCGAAGAAGGCCTAGGACTAGTCGAAGAACAGACCAAACTTATGTAAAATAAACATTCGATTTATGTATCCAAAGTGACCTACTTCTAAGGTCAACCTAAGGTCAGTCAAACCTCAACCATGAAGTAAGGACATTGAAACATTAGGAACTAGTGACCTTGAAGTATGAGCCTTGAAGTCTTGATGTAGTTCAATCTTGAAATCTTGATGTAGCTCAATCTTGAAAGTGTCTTGAGTTCTTTACAAACTGCCTTGTACTCTTCTTGAAGTCTTGCAGCTTGAGTCTTGTCTTGTGAGCAGTTCTTGCATTCAAGATTGATCCTTGTACTTGTGAGCTTAGCTTGTTCATGAATGTTGATCCTTGAGAGAGCTTCACTTATGCAAGTTATATATAACAGTGATTTTGGCACCACAAATTTGACAACAGACAGGGATATAAACTATAGCACTTACAATCTCCCCCTTTGTCAAATTAGTGACAAAACACATAACCAAGATAAACATAAAGTAAAACAACTGGTTAAAGAGTTATGAACCAGGTCATATAAACTGGCTTACCTGCAAAACATTCAACGAGTTTCATTCAACTAGTTCAAACATACTCCCAGTTTCATTCAACTAGTTCAAACATACTCCCAGTTTCATTCAACTAGTTCAAACATACTCCCCCTGAGTAACATAACCAATGCTACTCCTCTCACAATCACATCGTTAAGAACAAACCATTCTCCCCCTTTTTGTCACAATATGACAAAGGAAACAACAATAAAGGAGAACTAAATAAAGGGATATATGAGAGTAAACATGAGGAGTTATGAGAGTATAGTAAAACAGAGATAGAGATACTCAGCATAGCTTCACATAGAATAAATATCCAGCATAAAACATAGATAGTATCCAACTCAAAATCAGTCAACCAAGTGCTAAGTTATAAAGTTATTACAGACCAGAAGTCTCATATAAACTAGTCAGAACTAGAACCAGATGATGGAGCAGGAATAGAGGGATCAAGTTGGTGCATGCCTTTGTTCAATCGCCTAAGATATTTGCGCATGTACTTGAATTGTAAATCATGAGCAACAGACATGTTTTCCATCTTTACATTTATATTCTCAACTTTATCCTTTAATGCACTAAGACGAGCATCAACATCAGATGGTTCAAAATCTGGATCATTTGTTGAGTCAGAATCCAGTTCCTCAAAAATGTCATCCATATTAATGTCATCACCAGCTTCTTCATGACCACCACCACCACCACCACCTTGTTCAGGAAGTAGATCCAGCTTCATCTTATTGATATTAGTATTGTTGAAGATCAGATGATGGATTGGTGCCTCATCAACCGGCATATCGACTAACATATGTGTAGCCAATACAGTCATTAAATAGGCAAAAGGAATGTCACTATGACCAGGATGGAGTCGAAACTGAAGAATGAAATGACAGATTAAGGATGGTAAATAAATCTGAGTACCATTGGAAATAGCATGGATAACACGAACCATAAACGAAGTCAAGTCAGATTTATTACCCGAACGAGGATACAGATTAGACACAAAGATTTTGTGGAGAATTCTGTACTTGGGTAACAAATACCTTGCGGGAAGCGCATTCCCTTTTTGTGTCCATTGAACATCCATGTTGCACAAGTCTCTAGTGAGCATGCATTTTTCAGACATTGAGGGTTTATCAGTTAAGTTATGGATAGGAATACCCTCATCATTCACAGGAATGTCCATAAGGGCTGAAATTAAATGACGATCAATGTCAAAAGGCCCTTCTCTAGTAGATATTTTAAAAGTTAAATTATCCTATGAGAAAGCACTAATACATGTAAACATGGATTGGGCAATGGACCGGTATGCAGGCCCACCCCAATGTAATAAGTTAACCCAACTTACAGCTTCAAGCATAGGAAGGATGTCAAAAGGTGCAATATGATTAACATCAACAGGATGTTCAACAATAACATTACGTAATCTAATGTCCCTAACATAAGATGGATCATTATTGGGAACAAGAAGATGACGCTTAGAGATAATGGATGATCTGGAGGAAGAAGGACCACGGGAAGTAGTTTTTCTACCTCTAGAAGCCATTTGCAACAAGGATATCAAGGAAATAAGAAGTTGCAAAGGATTGAGAAGTGGGTTTACACAAAACAGATTTTTCAAAATCCAAACCCCAAATCTCAATGAAATCCAAAATACAAAGCTTAAAGCTTGAAAAGTAAACAATCTAGACACAAATCTGCAAGAAAAATGTGATTTGGAACACTAACCTTGAAGAACATGAAAGATGGGTTCGACAAGTCGAAGCACGGCTCCTTAGAGAAGAAAAACGAAATGAGGAAGAAAGCAAAAATCTCCAAATTTTAAGTGATTCTCGAGATCTACGACTGGTCGTGGATATCTACGACCGGTCGAAGGTCGACTGGTCGAGTATACTCACGACTGGTCGAAGAATGTCCAAAAATTCATATTTCTTGCAAATTATACAAAAATTAGAATTCAATCTAGCAAATATATACACTATAATACAAGTAGGCATAAATAATCATTTTAAAATGCACATGCCAAGATCAAATTTCATCTTTTTGAACCTGCTTTTATCGAGAGGTTTTGTGAAAATGTCAGCTCGTTGATCTTCGGTAGGAATATATTCTAGAGATATAACTTTTTCTTCTACTAATTCCCTTATATAATGAAATCTAATGTCAATGTGCTTAGTACGAGAATGCTGCTGAATAGGATTTTTGAAATATTTATCGCACTGGAATTATCACAATGTAATAACATAGAATCCTGTTTAATTCCATAATCACTTAGCATTCGTTGCATCCAAACAAGCTGTGTACATGCATTACCAGCTGCAATATACTCAGCTTCAGCTGTTGAAAGTGATATAGAATTTTGTTTCTTACTAAACCAGGAAACTAGACAATTTCCAATGTAAAAACAACCACCACTGGTTGATTTTCTATCATCTAGATTACCAGCCCAGTCAGCATCCCAGCTAATTGAACATTGGTCTCATGAGGATACCAGAGACCGAGATTTATAGTACTTGCGACATATCTAATAATTCGCTTGACAGCAATCAAGTGAGATTCTTTTGGATCAGATTGATATCTTGCGCAAATACCAACACTTAGAGAAATATCAGGTCTACTAGCAATTAAATATAACAAACTACCAATCATACTCCGATAAAGTTTTGAGTCAACATTTTTACCATTAAAGTCTTTTGAGAGTTTCAGGGTAGTACTCATAGGAGTATCGAAATTCTTGCCATTCTCAAATCCAAATCTCTTGATTAGATTCAAAGCATACTTAGATTGAGAAATGAATATTCCTTCAAGTTGTTGCTTTACTTGCAATCCAAGGAAATAAGTCAATTCCCCAACCATGCTCATTTCGAACTGTGATTTCATCAAATCTGCAAACTCAGTAGTCAAGTCAGTACAAGTTGATCCATAAATGACATCATCAACATAAACCTACACCATTAAGATATGATCATTATGTTTTTTAACAAATAGAGTTTTATCAACAGATCCCATTTGAAAATTATGACTTAAAAGAAATTTCGTTAGTTTCTCATACCATGCCCTAGGTGCTTGTTTTAATCCATAAAGTGCCTTTTTAAGCCGATATACATAATCAGTATTTTTGGAATCTTCAAAACCCATTGGCTGTTCAACATAGACTTCTTCATGTAAATCGCCATTTAGAAAAGCACTTTTCACATCCATCTGATAGATCTTTATCTTTCTAAAACATGCAATGGATATAAATAGTCTGATAGATTCAAGACGTGCTACTGGTGCAAAAGTTTCATCAAAATCAATCCCTTCAATTTGAGTATAACCTTGTACCACTAGTCTAGCCTTGTTTCTAATTATATTTCCACACTCGTCAGACTTATTTTTGAAAATCCATTTTGTTCCAATGATGTGTTTATCTTTAGGTCTTGGTACGAGATACCAAACATCATTTCTTACGAATTAGTTGAGTTCTTCTTGCATCGCAACAATCCAGTTCTCATCAGCAAGAGCTTCTTTTACGTTAGATGGTTCAATTTGGGATGTAAAACATACATAATTACATATATCCTCAAGTTGTCTACGGGTGCGAACACCGGTGAGAGGGTTTCCAAGAATTTGTGTGGTTGGATGATCTTTAACAGTCCTCAACTCAGAATCAGTCTGATTCGATGAAGTATCGGGTTTATCAATGATTAGTACTTCATCATTATCTGAATTAGAAATTGGCGTGTTTAAGTGATCATCAATGACAACATTAATGGATTCTTGAATCACACCAGTCCTTTTGTTCAGAACCCTATAAGCTCGACTGTTTAAGGAATATCCTAGAAAAATACCTTCATCACTCTTCGTATCGAATTTTCCTAAATTTTCACGATCACGTAAAATATAGCACTTGCTGCCAAAAACTCGAAAGTATTTAACAGTAGGCTTTTTATTGAACCACAATTCGTAAGCCGTTTTATTATTATCTTTGCTAGTGTAGACTCGGTTAATAATATAGCAAGCTGTGTTGACTGCTTCAGCCTAAAGATTTTTAGAGAGCTTCATGCTATTCAACATGACATTAGCCATTTCTTGAAGCACCCTATTCTTTCTTTCTACAATTCCATTTTGTTGTGGAGTTTTGGGAGCAGAGAATTCATGTAATATTCCTTGGTCGGTACAGAACTTCTCAAAATTGCTATTCTCAAATTTAGATCCATGATCACTACGAATTTTACTGAGTTGAGAAGATTTTTCGGTTTGAATCCTTTTAAAAACTTTTCTTACTTCTTCAAGGGTTTCAGATTTATCCCTTAAGAAGACTACCCAAGTGAATCCGGTAAAGTCATCAACTATTACCAGGATATACTTTTTACCACCACGACCTTTCGTTCTGGTAGGTCCTATCAGATCCATGTGGAGAAGTTCGAGTGGTCTTGATGTGGTATTTGAATTCACCTTTCTGTGTGAGTTCTTTGTTTGTTTGCCTATCTGGCACTCACCACATATTTTATCTAATTTCTGAAGTTTGGGTAAACCTCTTATAAGTTCTCGTTTGCTCAATCTATATAAATTTCGATAATGTACATGTCCAAGACGTTTGTGCCATAAATCAGTCTCGTCTGTATGGACCATGTAACATGTTTGATTAGATGAGCTGGATTCACTAATAATATAGCAATTTTCAGACGTTCTACATCCAGTTAATATTACAGAACCCTTATTGTTTAGTATCTCACAACTTTGATTAGAAAACCGAACATTATGGTTATTATCACATATTTGAGATATACTAAGCAAGTTATGTTTTAAGCCTTCAACGTATAAAACATTTTTAAACACAGGAAGATTAAAAAGTTGAACCGTACCTTGGCCTATAATCTTGCGATTGCTACCATCACCAAATGTGACTGAACCATCAGTCATATCTTTCAGATCCGTGAATAAAGCTTTGTCACCTGTCATATGCCTAGAGCATCCACTGTCTAAGTACCACTTTGAATGACTTGTTGCTTTAAAAGCAGTGTGAGCAACCAAGCAAGTAACTTTAGGAACCCATTTCATAACTGTTTTGGGTTTAGGAACATAGTTGGTCTTCTTTTGTGTATATTTGTAGGAATGACCTATAGAGTTAGATTTTAAGAGCTCCTTGAGTAAATCAACTATCTTTTCAGCTAGTGGATTTCGTTTCTGATTAAAGTTGACATGGCTGCTTCTAGGTTTTTGAAAAGTTTTTGAATTTCTAGAAAAATCTTGATAAGTACTTTTCCCTTTTGAGTTTGAGGACTCTCCTTTAACAAACATAGGAGTATACTTTTGTTTAGGAGGTAAATTTTTATCATAGCCCAACCCGGATCGATCGCCACATTTTCTTGATCCGGATAAAAGTTTTTCTAACTTTGGATCACCTTGGGCATATTTCCATGTGTCCTTTAAACTCAGAAGAGAAGATACTTCAGTTTTAAGTTTCTCAATTTCAGATTTTAAATCAATAATTAGGGAGTTTTTGAATTCCAAATCGCATTTTGATTTTTCAAAACAATCTGAAATTTGTGATTTTTCTAAGACAAGTGATTCAAAACATTTTTTGAGTTTAGAAAACTTTTCTTTTTGAAGTTTAAGTTTGATAGCAATTTTACAACTTTCCTTATATAGGGCATTGTAAGCGTCTTGAAGATCATCTTCATTTTCACATTCACTACTCAGATTTTCTTCACTTGTTGAGTCATTATCTAAAAATGTGAATTTGGCTAGAGTCATAAGAGCTTTAACCTCATTGCCCGACTCAGTTTCAGAATCTTCTGATTCAGAAGAACCTTCAGAATCAGATGATTCATCCCATGTAGCCAACATACCCTTCTTCTTGGGTTTGTCCCTTTTAGGACATTTATTTGCTAAGTGCCCATATTCTTGATAGTTGTAACATTGACTATCTTTCAAAGATTTTTGAGATTTGGGTCTAAACTTCTTTTTATCATTTGATTTTTGAAAATCAACCCTTTTCTTGCTTTTGAAAATCTTGTAAAATTTCTTAGCTAAAAAAGCCATATCATCTTCTGAATCAGAATTTTCTTCTGAATTACATTTAGAAGATTTTAGTGCGATAGATTTACCTTTAGGAGCTTTAAAGTTTAACTCGTAGGTTTGTAGAGAACCAACTAGTTCTTCTACCCTCATATTATCCGTATCACGAAGTTCTTGGATCGCGGTTACTTTAGAATTGAACCGTTCAAGTGAGCGTAATATTTTTGCACATACTTTACTTTCTGGGATTTTATCGCCAAGACCCCACATTGAGTTTACAATGTCATTCAATCTAGTGTAAAAGTCCATAAACATTTCATTTTCCTCCATATGAATTTCTTCAAATCTGGTTGTGAGGAGTTGGACTTTAGATTTTTTGACAATTGTAGTACCCTCGTGTGTCATTTCTAATATATCCCAAGCTTGCTTTGCAGTATCACAGGAAATGATTCTTTTAAACTCATCCGGTGATAGTGCGCAAGTAATTGCATTTAGTGCTTTAGCATTTGCACTACTCTCACTTTTCTGAAGAGTGGTCCATTGGTAATATGGTGTGTCTTTCATAGATTTTGAACCATCAACCCTAGTAACTTCCATGATAGGAGGTTTCCATTCAATCACTGTGGCTTGCCACATATTTTCATCCATTGATTTGAGGAAGATCCTCATTCTGGCTTTCCAATAGGCATAGTTGGAACCATCAAAGGGTGGAGGCCTTGTGACTGAAAGGCTATCAAAATTTGACATCTTAAATAGCTTAAATCGTTAGCTCGGGAATTAAATCCAAGAATAAAAAAGAGCTATTAGGCTCTGATACCACTTGAAAAGGCCTAGCTATATGTCCTAGAGGGGGGGTGAATAGGACAATGCCAAATAAAACTTATAACAGCGGAATTAAAAAGAATATGATAGCCAAAATAAATCACAATGCCAGAAAGTAAAATAACCTCAAAATTCAGATCTTGAGAGGTTGATACAAATGTTGTTCTAAGGACAACCTTACACCAAAAACCAGAGTTTATGGTAGGACAACCTTATTTCTAGAAAGATCTTTGTATCAAATCTCAAACCGAAGAGGAATACAGAAATAAATACAAATTGAATTAAAATAAATTGTAATCACAAATGTATTGTTCTAGGGACAGCCATACACCATAAAAATGGCAGGGCAACCTTGCTGGAACAACTTTTAAAGGAAATTGAATATCAAGCTGATAAAGGAATAGCAGAAAATAAATTCTAAACTATTACAAAATTCTCACAATGCTTGAATTAAATGATTACAACATTCACCACCATACATACATCCCACAAAAGAATAATTAAAGATCAGAAGTATAAATCATTCAACCACAACACAAAGAATTATAGTGGTTCGCTTGTGTGTTCACCAACTGTTAAACAACAGCCACACAGAATGCTACTCCACTCCTAATATCCTCACACAGGGGATATTAGCGTTCACTAACAAAATAGGTTTTCCCTGGTTCACCCAAAACCTTTACAATTGTGTCTTTGTCTGTGGGCTTACACAATTAAAAAACCCCACTTCTGAGTTTTCCTGGCTCTCCTCAGATAACCAATACAACAAGATTTTTCTGGCAAATCTTGAAAGAAACCAAAACAGAAAGGAATTTACAATTAAATGTAAAATACCTGATTATCTCCTTCGTTGTAGCAGCCCAGTAGAACCAAATCAAAGTAGATGATTGAATGTCCAAGTTCAATGTCCAGTACTCGATTACAACGGTTCTAATTCTAATAGATTTTAAATTAAACCAAATAGGGCTTGCCTTAATTGATTTTGATTCCAAAGAAAGGGAATAACAATTCCTCTTATCAAATTAGATTGGAATAGTAGAAACAAAATCAATTAAATAAAGCTAAGGAAAGAGAATATTAAATAAGCACACTTAGCTTAGATGGAGCACAGAATTATCTCTCAGAAGTTCGACGAAGATTGGCTTGAATGGATTAATTAATTCGATTATTTCTTCTGAGATTCGTGCACTATTTATAGGTGAGCAGATCGCGTCTTCGAGTCTAGGAGCTCTTCGACTAGTCGAAGCAATAATAGATATTGAAAAATCAGGCGCGATAAGCTTTAACCGTTCTACGGTCGAAGGTCTCCTTCGAGTGGTCGTAGGTCACCTTCGACTGGTCAGGTCTCCTTTGGTCGAAGAACCTGAAAAACATCGCTGGATTTTGAGTCGAAGATTTTCGAGTCGAAGATGCGATCGACCTTTGTTCGGTAGTCGTCTGATTCTGGACTAATCGAAGCCTATGATTTTATCAAATTTGTAACAAACTTACGGTGATCGAGGAATTTCTTAGGTGGTCGAAGCAACTCTAGGACTAGTTGAAGAAGGCTTAGGACTAGTCGAAGAACAGACCAAACTTATGTAAAATAAACATTCGATTTATGTATCCAAAGTGACCTACTTCTAAGGTCAACTTAAGGTCAGTCAAACCTCAACCATGAAGTAAGGACATTGAAACATTAGGAACTAGTGACCTTGAAGTATGAGCCTTGAAGTCTTGATGTAGTTCAATCTTGAAATCTTGATGTAGCTCAATCTTGAAAGTGTCATGAGTTCTTTACAAACTGCCTTGTACTCTTCTTAAAGTCTTGCAGCTTGAGTCTTATCTTGTGAGCGGTTCTTGCATTCAAGATTGATCCTTGTACTTGTGAGCTTTGCTTCTTGTGAGCTTAACTTGTTCATGAATGTTGATCCTTGTGAGAGCTTCACTTATGCAAGTTATATATAACGATGATTTTGGCACCACAAATTTGACAGCAGACAGGGATATATAGGGAGGTGCCTCTGCTGCAGAGGTCTCGGTGGTTGGTGTTGATTCTGCTACTGAGGGGGCCTCGGTGGGAGTTGTTGTCGTTGCTGCAGCGGAGTCTGTTGTGGGGTTCTCAACTACTGTTGTGTAGGCTGATGCGATGCTCTCGGATGCTGCTGTTGTGGTCGGGGACACTCCCACCCACGGTGTCCTATCCCATCGCATCCATAACAGACACCAGGAAGCTTCCTCTGAGGTGGTGAATGAGGTGACGCTAGTGCTACTGGTGCCCTTGCGGCTGGGTGGCTTGTGCGCCTCTACTACTGATGGGAGCTACTGGAGGGGCCTGCCTCTTTCGGTCTCTCCTCTGATCACGGTCACTTTGCGTGCTGGCTCACTCAGTCTCGTAAATCTAAGCCCTCCGTACTACCGCCTGAAAGGTCGGGAGCTCATGCCCAACAACACGGCCTCAAAGACCATAACGCAAGCCGTTCTTGAAACGGCTGGCCTTTCACCTCTCATCATCAACTAAATACAGTGCGAACCTCTATAGCACCACAAAATGAGCCGCATACTCTGCCACAGACATGTCTCCCTGTACCAAGGTCTAGAACTCTAACGTTAGCTGCCAATGAATGTGATCAGGGAAGTACTGCTGGTCAAATCAATCTATGAAATTCTCCCATGTCCAGACCAAATCAGGCCCTGCAACATAGGTAACGAAGGTCCACCAGTGCTTGGCCTCACCCTGGAGGAGAAATACTACCAACCGGACATGCTGGTGAGTCGTACGTGTCATAGTATCAAAAATATTCTCCACATCGGAGCGTAATCTCTCGGCTACAGTCGGATCTGGCTTGCCCAGAAAATGCAGGGGATCGAGCTGTCTGAACTCTCGGAGGAGGGCGCTCGCGCGTTCCTGCACTGCTTAGGCTAGTAAAACAACGGGGTGGCTACCTTACCCTTGAAGGCATATGCTATGATCAGTCACTCCTCATATCAAGCATACATATGAAGCGTATGAGCATGAATCATGGAGCTATACTATGCATGTTATAGGTGATGAACTCTATTCATAATGAAGATGGGCCTAGACGGCCTACACACTACAAGTATGGGCCTAAGAATGGGCCCTAGGGAGAGTTACAATGCAGACATTTAATCATCATTGCTCTTACAATGTGAACGTCAAACCATCATTGCTCCTAAGGCATGGCCCACCATAAATCATGGTGGAATCACATATCATAACGGACCTCATATACATCACATTCGGCCTCACACAAAGGCCTCACATGCATCTCATTAGGCCTCACTCATGGTCCTTATATACATCACATTAGACCTTAACCCATGGGCCTCAAATACATCATATATACATTAAGTGGGCCGCATCAATGGACCGCACCAATGGGCCTCATATACATTAAATGGGCCTCGCCAATGGGCCTCATATACATTAGGTGGGTTGCACCAATGGGCCTCGTATACATCAAGTGGGCCACATCAAAGGGCCACACCAATGGGGCTCATATACATCAAATGGGCCACATCAATGGGCAGCACTAATGAGCCACATATACATGAGTGGGCCGCATCAATGGGCCGCACCAATGGGCCTTATATACATCAAGTGGGCCACATCAATGGGCCACACCAATGGGCCATATACATCAAGTGGGCCGTATTAATGGGCCTCACTAATGGGCCTCACCATCTACACCATTCATCTATTTTAGAGATCATTTAGAGCATTTCCCAAAAAAATGAATCATATCGACTGATCATCCGGACCGCACTCCAAATAGCGACGGAGATGATGATTGGAAGATCATCTGGACCATACCACAAATAACAGTGGAGAAAATGATTTCCACCCTTAAAATTACCAAGGCCCACCATAACGTTTATTTTCCATCCAATCTGATCATAAGGTCACAAGGACCTAGATTAAGAGGGAAAAACAAATATCATAATGATCTCGAATTTCTGTGGTACCAAAAAGGATTTCAATGATAGTCGTTCAACTCTCTAGTATTTTTTACAGTGTGGTCCTCCTGATAGACCTGCTTTATTTTTAGTCTTAGGCCTAAGACAAGCTTGCCAATTGGATGGACGGTATGGATGTAACACATACATTATATTGTGGCCTGGCATATGGGTGGCGAGGACATACAATACGTACATCAACGTGGGCCCCACACCACCTTGGATAGATGGGTAGAGTTGTTATAGAATAAATACATCAAGGTGGGGTCCACGTCCCCAAACCGATGGACGTTGAGGATACAACACATACCTTATATGTGGGCCCCACAGAGACATACTAACGTCATACAGTGGGACCCACAGAGCTTGCTGGATGGACAGTGTTGACAAAACACATATCAAGGTGGGCCACTACACGGACGGTGCAGATATAACACCATATAATGGTGGGGCCGTACATGGAAAATGGACGACGTGGAATACAAAACATACATCACGGTGGGGTCCCACCTTGGATGGAAGGTGTGGATCATACTGTAAGTGCTATAGTTTAAAGCCCTATTTGTTGTCAAATTTGGGGTGCTAAAGACACTACTATGAAGCTTGCATATATGAAGAACAAAGCTCTACTCAAGATCAACTTAGTTTGACAAGCACTGTTCATTAGTCAAGACTCGAGAAAGTGAGATTGTTCGACTAGATTCAAGAAGGTTTCAAGTTCAAACTCAAGAATCTCAAGAAGCTTTTAAGTTCAATCTCAAGATCTCAAAAAGCTCTCAAGTTTAAACTCCATCAAGACTTCAAGCTCCATTACTTTCAAAGGTCACTCGTCTCTAAAGTTTCAATGTCCTTACCTCACTATTGAGGTATGATTGACCTTAGGTTAACCTTTAGAGTAGTTCATTCTGGATACATAATTCATATATTTTCTATAAGTGAGTTTGGTCTGTTTTAAGACTAGTCCTAGACCTTGTTCGACTAGTCCTAGCACTGCTTCGACCTATCTAAACATTTCCTAGATCAGTCGTAAGTTTGTTACAAAAATTGGAAATTTGCTGTTAGGCTTTGACTTGTCCTGGGGACTGTTCGACCAGTCGTAGGTATAGTGTCAACTGCTTCTTCGACTTGTCGTAGAGCTACGACTCAAAGAACAACGTTGAAATTAGATAACCTATGACCGATTGAAGGGATCCTACGACTAGGCGAAGGAGACCTACGACGATCGAAGGACACCTATGACCGATCGTGAAAGCTCAAATCTTATCGCTCAAATTTTCAAATATCTTGGTTCTACGACCAGTCGTAGAGGTCCTTAGACTAGTCGAAGACGTGATTTACTCACCTATAAATAGAGCATGAATCTCAGAATAAATTAGGTAATTTAAGTTAATTTAATTCGGTCTTCTGAGAGATAAGTCGGTGCTCCATTTAAGCTAAGTGTGCATATTTAATATTCTCTTTCTTTAGCTTTCTTAATTGATTTTGTTTCTTGCATTCCAATCTAATCTGAAAAGAGGAACTGTTGTTTTCCTTTTTCTGGAATCAAAATCAATTAGAGCTAGCCCTTTTATTTTAATTTAAAATCTATGAGAACCTAGAACCATTATAAAGTGAGTATTGGATATTGAACTTGGACATTCAAATCTCTACTCTGACTTGGTTCTTCTGGGTTGTTACAACGAAGGAGAAAATCAGGTATTTTACAATTTGTGTAATTTACATTGTTTGGTTTTATTTGAGGTTAAGCCAGAAAAATCTCAAAGTTGTTGGTTATCTGAGGAGAGCCAGAAAACTCAGAAGTGAGGGTTTTTAAATTATGTAAGCCCTTTGAAAAAGACACAATTGTGAAGTTTTGGGTGAACCTGTGAAAACCTATTTGATAGTGAACGCTAATATCCCATGTGTGAGGATATTAGGAGTGGAGTAGCATTCTGTGTGGCTGTTGTTTAACAATTGGTGAACACACAGGTGAACCACTATAATTCTTTGTGTTGTGGATGTGTGATTTATATTTTCTATCTTTTATCATTCAGAATTGTGGAATGTACGTGTGAATGTGAATGTTGTAATCATTTCATTTCAAGCACAATGGGAAATGTTGTAATAATTTAGATTTACATTTCAGCATTATATTTTTGCTATCTCTTTATTACGTTGAGCTTCAGTTTCTCTATTTGTTCTAGAAATAAGGTTGTCCTACCATAAACTTTGGTTTTTGGTGTAAGGTTGTCCTTAGAACAATTTTTGTTTCTATTTCTCTATTTTAGGTTGCTTTCCATTCCTATACTGTGATTGGTGTATAGTGCTATCTATTCTTTGTTTCATATTCCGCAGTATTTAAATTTAATTTGGCATAGTCCTATTCACCCCACCTCTAGGACATATAGCTTGGCCATTTCAAGTGGTATCAGAGCCTAATAGCTCGCTCTTATTGCTTTTTATTTGGATTTAATTCCTGAGCTAACGATCTAAGCTATATATAAGATGTCAAATTTTGATAGCCTATCAATCACTAGGCCTCCACCCTTTGATGGCTCCAATTATGCCTATTGGAAAGCCAGGATGAGGATCTTCCTCAAATCAATGGATGAGAGTGTGTAGCAAGCCACGGATGAATGAAACCCACCAACCAGAAGTGTCTGCTATTGATGGTTCAAAATTGATGAAAGTAACACCATATTTCTCATGGACCACCCTTGAAAAAATGAGAGTAGTGCCAATGCAAATGCAAAATGCAATCACTTACGCACTATCACCGGATGAGTTCAAAAGAATCATATCTTGTGATACTGCAAAGCAAGCCTAGGATATATTAGAAATGACACACGAGGGTACTACAATTGTAAAAAAATCTAAAGTCCAACTCCTCACAACCAAATTTGAAGAAATTCATATGGAGGAAAATGAAATGTTTATGGACTTTTACACTAGATTAAATGACATTGTGAACTCAATGTAGGGCCTTGGTGATAAAATCCCAGAAAGTAAAGTGTGTGCAAAGATACTACGCTCACTATCTGAAATTGACGTCCTTTATGGTTCGTATTCTTCATTCTGTTATCAGTGGTGTTAACATTTGTTTACCATCCTTGATTTGTCACTTCATCATTCAGTTTCTACTCCATCCTAGTCACAGTGATATTCCTTTTGGATATTTGATGACTGTGTTAGCTACACATATGTCAGTCGACATGCCGGTTGGAGAGGTCCCTATCTATCATCTGATATTTAATAATTCCAATATCAATAAGATGAAGCTGGATTTCCTTCCTGGCCAAGGTGATGGTGTTGGCAGTGCTGAAGCTGAACATGAGGAAGAAGTTGGTGATCTTCCTCCTGATGATATTAACATGGATGCTATTTTTGAAGAACTTGAGTCTGATTCTACAAATGATTCAGATTATGAGCCTTCTTCATTTGATGCACGTCTGAGTGCATTGGAAGATAAAGTTGAGAATCTAAATGTTAAGATGGAAAACATGTCTGTTACCCATGATTTACAGTTCAAATATATGGGCAAATATCTTAGGCGCTTGAACAAAGGCATGTATCAACTTGATCCTTCCATTTCTGCTCCTTCATCTGGGTCAGATTAGTATTTTTAAGATTACTGGTCTGTAATAACTTTATTACTCTTAACTAGTCTTTGAGTTTGTCACTCTCTTTAACTTAGCTCAGTCTATGAATTATGTGCGTTGCTTATGCTATGTTCTCATATCTTGACTAGTTACCTCTCATATTTCTCATTGATTATTTCTCCTCAGCCATCTAGGTTGTGCTCCCTTTGTCATATTATGACAAAAGGGGGAGTATGGATATGTTATAGATATATATATGTATGGTGTTTTATGAGTATGTTACTCAGGGGGAGTATGCGCAGAGGTGTGTGCAGAGGTGGACTGAATATTGATTTATAAGTCTGCAGGATGCCGGTTGATAACAACTGGTACATGATTCTTTAATCAGATATAACAACTGGTGCATGATTCTTTAATCAGATATTCTGTGTTATGTAACATATCTTGAAAGTATGTTTTGTCACTAATTTGACAAAGGGGGAGATTGTAAGTGCTACAGTTTAAAGCCCTGTTTGTTGTCAAATTTGTGGTGCCAAAGACACTACTATGAAGCTTGCATATATGAAGAACAAAGCTCTACTCAAAATCAACTTAGTTTGACAAGCACTGTTCATTAGTCAAGACTCGAGAAAGTGAGATTGTTCGACTAGATTCAAGAAGGTTTCAAGTTCAAACTCAAGAATCTCAAGAAGCTTTTAAGTTCAATCTCAAGATCTCAAAAAGCTCTCAAGTTTAAACGACATCAAGACTTCAAGCTCCATTACTTTCAAAGGTCACTCGTCTCTAAAGTTTCAATGTCCTTACTTCACTATTGAGGTATGACTGACCATAGGTTGACCTTTAGAGTAGGTCATTTTGGATACATAATTCATATGTTTTATATAAGTGAGTTTGGTCTGTTCTAAGACTAGTCCTGGACTTTGTTCGACTAGTCCTAGCACTGCTTCGACCTGTCTAAACATTTCCTGGATCAGTCGTAAGTTTGTTACAAAAATTGAAAATTTTCTGTTAGGCTTCGACTAGTCGTAGGACTGTTTGACCAATCGTATGTACGATTGCATCTATGACCGATCGTAGATCTAGGATTCAAAGAACAGCGTTGAAATTAGACAACCTACAACCAGTTGTAGGAAACCCACGACCAGTCGTAGACCACCTACGACCAATCGTAAAACTGCCAAATCTTATCACGGCCAAAATTTTCAAATATCTGTTGGTTTTACGACCAGTCGTAGAGGTCCTTAGACTAGTCGAAGGTGTGATTTGCTCACCTATAAATAGAGCACGAATCTCAGAATAAACAAGGCAATTCAAGTTAATTTAATTCGGTCTTTTGAGAAATAAGTCGGTGCTCCATTTAAGCTAAGTGTGCATATTTAATTTCTCTTTCTTTAGCTTTGTTAATTGATTTTGTTTCTTGCATTCCAATCTAATCTAAAAAGAGGAATTGTTGTTTTCCTTTTTCTGGATTCAAAATCAATTAGAGCTAGCCCTTTCGTTTTAATTTAAAAATCTATTAGAACCTAGAACCATTATAAAGTGAGTATTAGACATTGAACTTTTACATTCAAATCTCTACTCCGACTTGGTTCTTCTGGGCTGCTACAATGAAGGAGAAAATTAGGTATTTTACAATTTGTGTAATTTACATTGTTTGGTTTTATTTGAGGTTAAGGCAGAAAAATCTCAAAGTTGTTGGTTATCTAAGGAGAGATAGAAAACTCAGAAGTGAGGGTTTTTGAATTGTGTAAGCCCTTTGAAAAAGACACAATTGTGAAGGTTTTGGGTGAACCTGTGAAAAGCTATTTGATAGTGAACGCTAATATCCCCTGTGTGAGGATATTAGGAGTGGAGTAGCATTCTGTGTGGCGGTTGTTTAACAGTTGATGAACACACAGGAGAACCACTATAATTCTTTGTGTTGTGGATGTGTGATTCATATTTCCCATCTTTTATCAATAGAATTGTGGAATGTATGTGTGAATGTGAATGTTGTAATCATTTCATTTAAAGCTCAGTAGGAAATGTTGTAATAATTTAAATTTATATTTCAGCATTATATTTTTGCTACCTCTTTATTACGTTGAGCTTCAGTTTCTCTGTTTATTCTAGAAATAAGGTTGTCCTACCATAAACTTTGGTTTTTGGTGTAAGGTTGTCCTTAGAACAATTTTTGTTTCTATTTCTCTATTTTAAGTTGCTTTCCATTCCTATTCTGCGATTGGTGTATAGTGCTATATATTCTTTGTTTCATATTCCGAAGTATTTAAATTTAATTTGGCATAGTCCTATTCACCCCACTCTAGGACATATAGCTTAGCCATTTCAAGTGGTGTCAGAGCCTAATAGCTCGCTTTTATTGCTTTTTATTTGGATTTAATTCCTGAGCTAACGATCTAAGCTATATATAAGATGTCAAATTTTGATAGCCTATCGGTCACTAGGCCTCCACCCTTTGATGGCTCCAATTATGCTTATTGGAAAGTCAGGATGAGGATCTTCCTCAAATCAATGGATGAGAGTGTGTGGCAAGCCATAGTGACTAAATGGAACCCACCTACCACTGAAGTGATTGATATTGATGGTTCAAAATCAATGAGAGTAACACCATATTTCTCATGGACCACCCTTCAGAAAAATGAGAGTAGTACAACATGCAAAAGCACTAAATGCAATCACTTGCGCACTATCACCGGATGAGTTGAAAAGAATCATATCATGTTATACTGCAAAGCAAGCCTGGGAGATATTAGAAATGACACATGAGGATACTACAATTGTCAAAAAATCTAAAGTCCAACTCCTCACAACTAAATCTGAAGAAATTCATATGGAGGAAAATGAAATGTTTGTGGACTTTTACACAAGATTAAATGACATTGTAAACTTAATGTGGGGTCTTGGTGATAAAATCCCAGAAAGTAAAGTGTGTACATCGGGTAATAAATCTGAATTGGCGTCCTTCATGGTTCGTATTCTTCATTATGTTGTTGTGGTGTTAACATTTGCTTACCATCCTTGATTTTTGTAAGTGCTATAGTTTATATCACTTTTCATTGTCAAATTTGTGGTGCTAAAATCAACTGTTATATATAACTTGTATAAGTGAAGCTCTCTCAAGGATCAACATTCATGAACAAGCTAAGCTCACAACAAGCAAAGCTCACAAGTACAAGGATCAATCTTGAATGCAAGAACTACTCACAAGACAAGACTCAAGTTGACTTCAAGAAGAGTACAAGGCAGTTTGTAAAGAACTCAAGACACTTTCAAGATTGAGCTACATCAAGATTTCAAGATTGAGCTACATCAAGATTTCAAGATTGAACTACATTAAGACTTCAAGGCTCATACTTCAAGGTCACTAGTTCCTAATGTTTCAATGTCCTTACTTCATGGTTGAGGTTTGACTGACCTTAGGTTGACCTTAGAAGTAGGTCACTTTGGATACATAAATCGAATGTTTATTTTACATAAGTTTGGTCTGTTCTTCGACTAGTCCTAGGCCTTCTTCGACTAGTCCTAGAGTTGCTTCGACCAGTCTAAGAAATTCCTCGATCAGTTGTTAGTTTGTTATAAAAATCGGATGATTTACGGAGGCTTCGACTAGTCCAGAATCATGCGACCGATCGAAGGAACAGTGTCGATCGCATCTTCGACTGTCGAAACTCTTCGACTCAAAATTCAGCGATGTTTTTCAGTTCTTCGACGATCGAAGGAAACCTTGACGATCGAAGGTGACCTACAACGATCGAAGGAGACCTTCGACCGATCGTAGAAACGGTCAAAGCTTATCGCGCCTGATTTTTCAAATATCTATTATTGCTTCGACTAGTCAAAGAGCTCCCTAGACCAGTCGAAGACGCGATCTGCTCACCTCTAAATAGTGCACGAATCTTAGAAGAAATCATCGAATTAATTAATCCATTCAAGCCAATCTTCGTCGAACTTCTGAGAGATAATTCTGTGCCCAATCTAAGCTTAGTGTGCTTATTTAATATTCTCTTTCCTTGGCTTTATTTAATTGATTTTGTTTCTGCTATTCCAATCTAATTTGATAAGAGGAATTGTTATTCCCTTTCTTTGGAATCAAAATCAATTAAGGTAAGCCCTATTTGGTTTAATTTAAAATCTATTAGAATTAGAACCATTGTAATTGAGTACTGGACATTGAACTTGGACATTCAATCATCTACTCTGATTTGGTTCTACCAGGCTGCTACAACAAAGGAGATAATCAGGTATTTTACATTTAATTATAAATTCCTTTCTGTTTTGGTTTCTTTCAAGATTTGCCAGAAAAATCTTGTTGTATTGGTTATCTGAGGAGAGCCAGGAAAACTCAGAAGTGGGGTTTTTTTAATTGTGTAAGCCCACAGACAAAGACACAATTGTAAAGGTTTTGGGTGAACCTGGGAAAACCTATTTTGTTAGTGAACGCTAATATCTCCTGTGTGAGGATATTAGGAGTGGAGTAGCATTCTGTGTGGCTGTTGTTTAACAGTTGGTGAACACACAGGCGAACCACTATAATCCCTTGTATTGTGGTTGAATGATTTATACTTCTGATCTTTAATTATTCTTTTGTGGGATGTATGTATGGTGGTGAATGTTGTAATCATTTAATTCAAGCATTGTGAGAATTTTGTAATAGTTTAGAATTTATTTTCTGCTATTCCTTTATCAGCTTGATATTCAATTTCCTTTAAAAGTTGTTCCAGCAAGGTTGCCCTGCCATTTTTATGGTGTATGGCTGTCCCTAGAACAATACATTTGTGATTACAATTTTTTTTAATTCAGTTTGTATTTATTTCTGTATTCCTCTTCGGTTTGAGATTTGATACAAAGATCTTTCTAGAAATAAGGTTGTCCTACCATAAACTCTGGTTTTTGGTGTAAGGTTGTCCTTAGAACAACATTTGTATCAACCTCTCAAGATCTGAATTTTAAGGTTATTTTACTTTCTTGCATTGTGATTTATTTTGGCTATCATATTCTTTTTAATTCCGCTGTTATAAGTTTTATTTGGCATTGTCCTATTCACCCTCCTCTAGGACATATAGCTAGGCCTTTTCAAGTGGTATCAAAGCCTAATAGCACTTTTTTATTCTTGGATTTAATTCCTGAGCTAACGATTTAAGCTATTTAAGATGTCAAATTTTGATAGCCTTTCAGTCACTAGGCCTCCACCCTTTGATGGCTCCAATATACCTATTGGAAAGCTAGAATGAGGATCTTCCTCAAATCAATGGATGAGAGTGTGTGGCAAGCCACAGCAACTGAATGGAAACCTCCTATCATGGAAGTTACTGGGGTTGATGGTTCAAAATCTATGAAAGTCACACCATATTACCAATGGACCACTCTTCAGAAAAGTGAGAGTAGTGCCAATGCAAAAGCACTAAATGCAATCACTTGCGCACTATCACCGGATGAGTTCAAAAGAATCATATCCTGTGATATTGCAAAGCAAGCCTTAGATATATTAGAAATGACACACGAGGGTACTACAATTGTCAAAAAATCTAAAGTCCAACTCCTCACAACCAAATTTGAAGAAATTCATATGGAGGAAAATGAAATGTTTATGGACTTTTACACTAGATTGAATGACATTGTAAACTCAATGTGGGGTCTTGGCAATAAAATCCCAGAAAGTAAAGTGTGTGCAAAAATATTACGCTCACTTCCTGAACGGTTCAATTCTAAAGTAACCGCGATCCAGGAACTTCGTGATACGGATAATATGAGGGTAGAAGAACTAGTTGGTTCTCTACAAACCTACGAGTTAAACTTTAAAGCTCCTAAAGGTAAATCTATCGCACTAAAATCTTCTAAATGTAATTCAGAAGAAAATTCTGATTCAGAAGATGATATGGCTTTTTTAGCTAAGAAATTTTACAAGATTTTCAAAAGCAAGAAAAGGGTTGATTTTCAAAAATCAAATGATAAAAAGAAGTTTAGACCCAAATCTCAAAAATCTTTGAAAGATAGTCAATGTTACAATTCAAGAATATGGGCACTTAGCAAATAAATGTCCTAAAAGGGACAAACCCAAAAGAAGGGTATGTTGGCTACATGGGATGAATCATCTGATTATGAAGGTTCTTGATTCTGAAACTGAGTCGGGCAATGAGGTTAAAGCTCTTATGACTCTAGCCAAATTCACATTTTCAGATAATGACTCAACAAGTGAAGAAAATCTGAGTAGTGAATGTGAAAATGAAGATGATCTTCAAGACGCTTACAATGCCCTATATAAGGAAAGTTGTAAAATTGCTGTCAAACTTAAACTTCAAAAAGAAAAGTTTTCTAAACTCAAAAAATGTTTTGAATCACTTGTCTTAGAAAAATCACAAATTTCAGATTGTTTTGAAAAATCAAAATGCGATTTGAAATTCAAAAACTCCCTATTTATTGATTTAAAATCTGAAATTGAGAAACTTAAAACTGAAGTATCTTCTCTTCTGAGTTTAAAGAACACATGAAAATATGCCCAAGGTGATCCAAAGTTAGACAAACTTTTATCCGGATCAAGAAAATGTGGCGATCGATCCAGGTTGGGCTATGATAAAAATCTACCTCCTAAACAAAAGTATACTCCTCCTATGTTTGTTAAAGGAGAGTCCTCAAACTCAAAAGGAAAAAGTACTTATCAAGATTTTTCTAGAAATTCAAAAACTTTTCAAAAACCTAGAAGCAACCATGTCAACTTTAATCAGAAACGAAATCCACTAGCTGAAAAGATAGTTGATTTACTCAAGGAGCTCTTAAAATCTAACTCTATTGGTCATTCCTACAAATATACACAAAAGAAGACCAACTATGTTCCTAAACCCAAAACAGTTATGAAATGGGTTCCTAAAGTTACCTGCTTGGTTGCTCACACTGCTTTCAAAGCAACAAGTCATTCAAAGTGGTACCTAGACAGTGGATGCTCCAGGCATATGACAGGTGACAAAGCTTTATTCACGGATCTGAAAGATATGACTGATGGTTCAGTCACATTTGGTGATGGTAGCAACTGCAAGATTATAGGCCAAGGTACGGTTCAACTTTTTAATCTTCCTGTGTTTAAAAATGTTTTATATGTTGAAGGCTTAAAACATAACTTGCTTAGTATATCTCAAATATGTGATAATAACTATAATGTTCGGTTTTCTAATCAAAGCTGTGAGATACTAAACAATAAGGGTTCTGTAATATTAACTGGACGTAGAACGTCTGAAAATTGCTATATTATTAGTGAATCCAGCTCATCTAATCAAACATGTTACATGGTCCATACAGACGAGACTGATTTATGGCACAAACATCTTGGACATGTACATTATCAAAATTTATATAGATTGAGCAAACGAGAACTTATAAGAGGTTTACCCAAACTTCAGAAATTAGATAAAATATGTGGTGAGTGCCAGATAGGCAAACAAACAAAGAACTCACACAAAAAGGTGAATTCAAATACCACATCAAGACCACTCGAACTTCTCCACATGGATCTGATAGGACCTACCAGAACAGAAAGTCATGGTGGGAAAAAGTATATCCTAGTAATAGTTAATGACTTTACCAGATTCACTTGGTAGTCTTCTTGAGGGATAAATCTGAAACCCTTGAAGAAGTAAGAAAAGTTTTCAAAAGGATTCAAACTGAAAAATCTTCTCAAATCAGTAAAATTCGTAGTGATCATGGATCTGAATTTGAGAATAGCAATTTTGAGAAGTTCTGTACCGACCAAGGAATATTACATGAATTCTCTGCTCCCAAAACTCCACAACAAAATGGAATTGTAGAAAGAAAGAATAGGGTGCTTCAAGAAATGGCTAATGTCATGTTGAATAGCATGAAGCTCTCTAAAAATCTTTGGGCTGAAGCAGTCAACACAGCTTGCTATATTATTAACCGAGTCTACACTAGCAAAGATAATAATAAAACGGCTTACGAATTGTGGTTCAATAAAAAGCCTACTATTAAATACTTTCGAGTTTTTGGCAGCAAGTGCTATATTTTACGTGATCGTGAAAATTTGGGAAAATTCGATACGAAGAGTGATGAAGGTATTTTTCTAGGATATTCCTTAAACAGTCGAGCTTATAGTATTCTAAACAAAAGGACTGGTGTGATTCAAGAATCCATTAATGTTGTCATTGATGATCACTTAAACACGCCAATTTCTAATTCAGATAATGATGAAGTACTAATCATTGATAAACCCGATACTTCATCGAATCAGACTGATTCTGAGTTGAGGACTGTTAAAGATCATCCAACCACACAAATTCTTGGAAACCCTCTCACCGGTGTTCGCACCCGTAGACAACTTGAGGATATATGTAATTATGTATGTTTTACATCCCAAATAGAACCATCTAACGTAAAAGAAGCTCTTGCTGATGAGAACTGAATTGTTGCGATGCAAGAAGAACTCAACCAATTCGTAAGAAATGATGTTTGGTATCTCGTACCAAGACCTAAAGATAAACACATCATTGGAACAAAATGGATTTTTAAAAATAAGTCTGACGAGTGTGGAAATATAATTAGAAACAAGGCTAGACTAGTGGTACAAGGTTATACTCAAATTGAAGGGATTGATTTCGATGAAACTTTTGCACCAGTAGCACGTCTTGAATCTATCAGACTATTTATATCCATTGCATGTTTTAGAAAGATAAAGATCTATCAGGTGGATGTGAAAAGTGCTTTTCTAAATGGCGATTTACATGAAGAAGTCTATGTTGAACAACCAATGGGTTTTGAAGATTCCAAAAATACTGATTATGTATATCGGCTTGAAAAGACACTTTATGGATTAAAACAAGCACCTAGGGCATGGTATGAGAAACTAACGAAATTTCTTTTAAGTCATAATTTTCAAATAGGATCTGTTGATAAAACTCTGTTTGTTAAAAAACATAATGATCATATCTTAATGGTGCAGATTTATGTTGATGATATCATTTATGGATCAACTTGTACTGACTTGACTACTGAGTTTGCAGATTTGATGAAATCACAGTTCGAAATGAGCATGGTTGGGGAATTGACTTATTTCCTTGGATTGCAAGTAAAGCAACAACCTGAAGGAATATTCATTTCTCAATCTAAGTATGCTTTGAATCTAATCAAGAGATTTGGATTTGAGAATGGCAAGAATTTTGATACTCCTATGAGTACTACCCTGAAACTCTCAAAAGACTCTAATGGTAAAAATGTTGACTCAAAACTTTATCGGAGTATGATTGGTAGTTTGTTATATTTAACTGTAGACCTGATATTTCTCTAAGTGTTGGTATTTGCGCAAGATATCAATCTGATCCAAAAGAATCTCACTTGATTGCTGTCAAGCGAATTATTAGATATGTTGCAAGTACTGTAAATCTCGGTCTCTGGTATCCTCATGAGACCAGTGTCCAATTAGCTGGGTACTCGGATGCTGACTGGGCTGGTAATCTAGATGATAGAAAATCAACCAGTGGTGGTTGTTTTTACATTGGAAATTGTCTAGTTTCCTGGTTTAGTAAGAAACAAAATTCTATATCACTTTCAATAGCTGAAGCTGAGTATATCGCAGCTGGTAATGCATGTACATAGCTTGTTTGGATGCAACGAATGCTAAGTGATTATGGAATTAAACAGGATTCTATGTTATTACATTGTGATAATTCCAGTGCGATAAATATTTCAAAAAATCCTATTCAGCATTCTCGTACTAAGCACATTGACATTAGATTTCATTATATAAGGGAATTAGTAGAAGAAAAAGTTATATCTCTAGAATATATTCCTACCGAAGATCAACGAGCTGACATTTTCACAAAACCTCTCGATAAAAGCAAGTTCAAAAAGATGAAATTTGATCTTGGCATGTGCATTTTAAAATGATTATTTATGCCTACTTGTATTATAGTGTATATATTTGCTAGATTGAATTCTAATTTTTGTATAATTTGCAAGAAATATGAATTTTTGGTCATTCTTCGACCAGTCGTGAGTATACTCGACCAGTCGACCTTCGACCGGTCGTAGATATCCACGACCAGTCGTAGATCTCGGGAATTTCTTAAAATTTGGGAATTTTTGCTTTCTTCCTCATTTCGTTTTTCTTCTCTAAGGAGCCGTGCTTCGACTTGTCGAACCCATCTTTCATGTTCTTCAAGGTTAGTGTTCCAAATCACGTTTTTCTTGCAGATTTGTGTCTAGATTGTTTACTTTTCTAGCTTGAAGCTTTCTATTTTGGATTTCATTGAGATTTGGGGATTGGATTTTAAAAAATCTGTTTTGTGTAAACCCACTTCTCAATCCTTTGCAACTTCTTATTTCCTTGATATCCTTGTTGCAAATGGCTTCTAGAGGTAGAAAAACTACTTCCCGTGGTCCTTCTTCTTCCTCCAGATCGTCCATTATCTCTAAGCGTCATTTTCTTGTTCCCAATGATGATCCATCATATGTTAGGGACATTAGATTATATAATATTATTGTTGAACCTCCTATTGATGTTAATCATATTGCATCTTTTAACATCCTTCCTATGCTTGAAGCTGTAGGTTGGGTTAACTTATTACATTGGGGTGGGCCTGCATACCGGTCCATTGCCCAATACATGTTTACATGTATTAGTGCTTTCTCAAAGGATAATTTAACTTTTAAAATATCTACTAGAGAAGGGCCTTTTGACATTGATCGTCATTTAATTTCAGCCCTTATGGACATTCTTGTGAATGATGAGGGTATTCCTATCCATAACTTAACTGATAAACCCTCAATGTCTGAAAAACGCATGCTCACTAGAGACTTGTGCACTATGGATGTTCAATGGACACAAAAAGGGAATGCGCTTTCCGCAAGGTATTTGTTACCCAAGTACAAAATTCTCCACAAAATCTTTGTCTCTAATCTGTATCCTCGTTCGGGTAATAAAACTGACTTGACTTCATTTATGGTTCATGTTATCCATGCTATTTCCAATGGTACTCAGATTTGTTTACTATCCTTAATCTGTCATTTCATTCTTCAGTTTAGACTCCATCCTGGTCATAGTGACATTTCTTTTGCCTATTTAATGACTGTATTGGCTACATATATGTTAGTCGATATGCCGGTTGATGAGGCACTAATCCATCATCTGATCTTTAACAATACTAATATCAATAAGATGAAGCTGGATCTACTTCCTGAACAAGGTGGTGGTGGTGGTGGTGGTCATGAAGAAGCTAGTGATGACATTAATATGGATGACATTTTGGAGGAACTGGATTCTGACTCAACAAATGATCTAGATTTTGAACCATCCGATGTTGATTCTCGTCTTAGTGCATTGGAGGATAAAGTTGAGAATATAAATGTAAAGATGGAAAACATGTCTGTTGCTCATGATTTACAATTCAAGTACATGCGCAAATATCTTAGGCGATTGAACAAAGGCATGCACCAACTTGATCCCTCTATTCCTGCTCCGTCATCTGGTTCTGGTTCTGACTAGTTTATATGAGACTTCTGGTCTGTAATAACTTTATAACTTAGCACTTGGTTGACTGATTTTGAGTTGGATACTATCTATGTTTTATGCTGGATATTTATTCTATGTGAAGCTATGCTGAGTATCTCTATCTCTGTTTTACTATACTCTCATAACTCCTCATGTTTACTCTCATATATCCCTTTATTTAGTTCTCCTTTATTGTTGTTTCCTTTGTCATATTGTGACAAAAAGGGGGAGAATGGTTTGTTCTTAACGATGTGATTGTGAGAGGAGTAGCATTGGTTATGTTACTCAGGGGGAGTATGTTTGAACTAGTTGAATGAAACTGGTTGAATGTTGAATATTGAATATTGAATATTGATTTGCAGGTAAGCCAGTTTATATGACCTGGTTCATAACTCTTTAACCAGTTGTTTTACTTTATGTTTATCTTGGTTATGTGTTTTGTCACTAATTTGACATAGGTTAAGGTTTGTAAGTGCTATAGTTTATATCCCTGTCTGTTGTCAAATTTGTGGTGCAAAAATCACTGTTATATATAACTTGCATAAGTGAAGCTCTCTCAAGGATCAACATTCATAAACAAGCTAAGCTCATAACAAGCACAGCTCACAAGTACAAGGATCAATCTTGAATGCAAGAACTGCTCACAAGACAAGACTCAAGCTGTAAGACTTCAAGAAGAGTACAAGGCAGTTTGTAAAGAACTCAAGACACTTTCAAGATTGAGCTACATCAAGATTTCAAGATTGAGCTACATCAAGATTTCAAGATTGAACTACATCAAGACTTCAAGGCTCATACTTCAAGGTCACTAGTTCCTAATGTTTCAATGTCCTTACTTCATGGTTGAGGTTTGACTGACCTTAGGTTGACCTTAGAAGTAGGTCACTTTGGATACATAAATCGAATGTTTATTTTACATAAGTTTGGTCTGTTCTTCGACTAGTCCTAGGCCTTCTTCGACTAGTCCTAGAGTTGCTTCGACCAGTCTAAGAAATTCCTCGATCAGTCGTGAGTTTGTTACAAAAATCGGATAATTTCTGTTAGGCTTCGACTAGTCCAGGAATCTGTTCGACCAGTCGAAGGAACAGTGTCGACTGCATCTTCGACCAGTCAAAAATCTTCGACTCAAAATCCAGCGATGTTTTTCAGGTTCTTCGACCAGTCGAAGGTGACCTACGACCAGTCGAAGGAGACCTTCGACCAGTCGTAGAACGGTCAAAGCTTATCGCGCCTGATTTTTCAAATATCTGTTATTGCTTCGACTAGTCGAAGAGCTCCCTAGACCAGTCGAAGACGCGATCTGCTCACCTATAAATAGTGCACGAATCTCAGAAGAAATCATCGAATTAATTAATCCATTCAAGCCAATCTTCATCGAACTTCTGAGAGATAATTCTGTGCTCCATCTAAGCTAAGTGTGCTTATTTAATATTCTCTTTCCTTAGCTTTATTTAATTGATTTTGTTTCTACTATTCCAATCTAATTTGATAAGAGGAATTGTTATTTCCTTTCTTTGGAATCAAAATCAATTAAGGCAAGCCCTATTTGGTTTAATTTAAAATCTATTAGAATTAGAACCATTGTAATTGAGTACTGGACATTGAACTTGGACATTCAATCATCTACTCTGATTTGGTTCTACCGGGCTGCTACAACGAAGGAGATAATCAGGTATTTTACATTTAATTGTAAATTCCTTTCTGTTTTGGTTTCTTTCAAGATTTGCCAGAAAAATCTTGTTGTATTGGTTATCTGAGGAGAGCCAGGAAAACTCAGAAGTGGGGTTTTTTAATTGTGTAAGCCCACAGACAAAGACACAATTGTAAAGGTTTTGGGTGAACCTGGGAAAACTTATTTTGTTAGTGAACGCTAATATCCCCTGTGTGAGGATATTAGGAGTGGAGTAGCATTCTATGTGGCTGCTGTTTAACAGTTGGTGAACACACAGGCGAACCACTATAATCCCTTGTGTTGTGGTTGAATGATTTATACTTCTGATCTTTAATTATTCTTTTGTGGGATGTAAGTATGGTGGTGAATGTTGTAATCATTTAATTCAAGCATTGTGAGAATTTTGTAATAGTTTAGAATTTATTTTCTGCTATTCCTTTATCAGCTTGATATTCAATTTTCTTTAAAAGTTGTTCCAGCAAGGTTGCCCTGCCATTTTTATGGTGTATGGCTGTCCCTAGAACAATACATTTGTGATTACAATTTATTTTAATTCAGTTTGTATTTATTTCTGTATTCCTCTTCGATTTGAGATTTGATACAAAGATCTTTCTGGAAATAAGGTTGTCCTACCATAAACTCTGGTTTTTGGTGTAAGTTTGTCCTTAGAACAACATTTGTATCAACCTCTTAAGATCTGAATTTTGAGGTTATTTTACTTTCTTACATTGTGATTTATTTTGGCTATCATATTCTTTAATTCCGCTGTTATAAGTTTTATTTGGCATTGTCCTATTCACCCTCCCTCTAGGACATATAGCTAGGCCTTTTCAAGTGGTATCAGAGCCTAATAGCTCTTTTTTATTCTTGAATTTACATTCCTTTTGGATATTTGATGACTGTGTTGGCTACACATATGTCAGTCGACATGCTGGTTGGAGAGGCCCCTATCCATCATTTGATATTTAACAATTCCAATATCAATAAGATGAAGCTGAATTTCCTTCCTGGCCAAGGTGATGGTGTTAGCAGTGCTGAAGCTGAACATGAGGAAGAAGCAGGTGATCTTCCTCCCGATGATATTAACATGGATGATATTTTTGAAGAACTTGAGTCCGATTCTACAAATGATTCAGATTATGAGCCTTCTTCATTTGATGCACGTCTGAGTGCATTGGAAGATAAAGTTGAGAATCTAAATGTTAAGATGGAAAACATGTCTGTTGCCCATGATTTACAGTTCAAATATATACGCAAATATCTTAGGCGCTTGAACAAAGGCATGCATCAACTTGATCCTTCCATTCCTGCTCCTTCATCTGGGTCAGATTAGTATTTTTAAGATTACTGGTCTGTAATAACTTTATTACTCCTAACTAGTTTTTGAGTTTGTCACTCTCTTTAACTTAGCTCAGTTTATGAATTATGTGCATTGCTTATGTTATATCCTCATATCTTGACTAGTTACCTCTCATATTTCTCATTGATTATTTTTCCTCAGCCATCTAGGTTGTGCTTCCTTTGTCATATTATGACAAAAAGGGAGAGTATGGATATGTTATAGATATGTATATGTATGGTGTTTTATGAGTATGTTACTCAGGGGGAGTATTAGCAGAGGTGTGCAGAGGTGGACCGTATGTTGAATAATATTGATTTTCAAGTCTGCAGGATACCGGTTGATAACAACTAGTGCATGATTCTTTAATCAGATATAACAACTGGTGCATGATTCTCTAATCAGATATTCTATGTTATGTAATATATCTTGAAAGTGTGTTTTGTCACTAATTTGACAAAGGGGGAGATTGTAAGTGCTACAGTTTAAAGCCCTGTTTGTTGTCAAATTTGTGGTGCCAAAGACACTACTATGAAGCTTGCATATATGAAGAATAAAGCTCTACTCAAGATCAACTTAGTTTGACAAGCACTGTTCATAAGTCAAGACTCGAGAAAGTGAGATTTTTCGACTAGATTCAAGAAGCTTTCAAGTTCAAACTCAAGAATCTCAAGAAGCTTTCAAGTTCAATCTCAAGATCTAAAAAATCTCTCAAGTTTAAACTCCATTAAGACTTCAAGCTCCATTACTTTCAAAGGTCACTCGTCTCTAAAGTTTCAATGTCCTTACTTCACTATTGAGGTATGACTGACCATAGGTTGACCTTTAGAGTAGGTCATTTTGGATATATAATTCATATGTTTTATATAAGTGAGTTTGGTCTGTTCTAAGACTAGTCCTAGACTTTTTTTGACTAGTCTTAGCATTGCTTCGACCTGTCTAAACATTTTCTGGATCAGTCGTAAGTTTGTTACAAAAATCAGAAATTTTCTGTTAGGCTTCGACTAGTCCTGTGGACTGTTCGACCAGTCGTAGGAACAGTGTCGATTGCATCTACGACCAGTCGTAGACCTATGACTCAAAGAACAACATTGAAATTGGACAACCTACGACCCGTTAAAGGGATCCTATGACCAGTCGAAGGAGACCTACGACCAGTCGTGAAACTGCTAAATCTTATCACGCCCGAATTTTGAAATATATGTTGGTTCTACGACCATTCGTAGAGGTCCTTAGACCAGTCAAAGATGTGATTTGCTCACATATAAATAGAGCACGAATCTCAGAATAAAACAAAGCAATTCAAGTTAATTTAATTCGTTCGTCTGAGAGATAAGTTGGTGCTCCATTTAAGCTAAGTGTCCATATTTAATATTCTCTTTCTTTAGCTTTATTAATTGATTTTGTTTCTTACATTCCAATCTAATCTGAAAAGAGGAATTATTGTTTTCCTTTTTCTGGAATCAAAATCAATTAGAGCTAGCCCTTTTGTTTTAATTTAAAATCTATTAGAACCTAAAACTATTATAAAGTGAGTATTGGACATTGAACTTTGACATTCAAATCTCTACTCTAGCTTAGTTCTTCTGGGCTGCTGCAACGAAGGAGAAAATGAGGTACTTTTCAATTTGTGTAATTTACATTGTTTGGTTTTATTTGAGGTCAAGCTAGAAAAATCTCAAAGTTGTTGGTTATCTGAGGAGAGCCAAAAAACTCAAAAGTGAGGGTTTTTGAATTGTGTAAGCCCTTTGAAAAAGACACAATTGTGAAGGTTTTGGTTGAACCTGTGAAAACCTATTTGATAGTGAACGCTAATATCCCCTATATGAGGATATTAGGAGTGGAGTAGCATTCTGTGTGGCTGTTGTTTAACAGTTGGTGAACACACAGGCGAACCACTATAATTCTTCGTGTTGTGGATGTGTGATTTATATTTCCTATCTTTTATCATTTAGAATTGTGGAATGTATGTGTGAATGTGAATGTTGTAATCATTTCATTTCAAGCACAGTGGGGAATGTTGTAATAATTTAGATTTACATTTCAGCATTATATTTTTGCTATCTCTTTATTACGTTGAGCTTCAGTTTCTCTGTTTGTTCTAGAAATAAGGTTGTCCTACCATAAACTTTGATTTTTGGTGTAAGGTTGTCCTTAGAACAATTTTTGTTTCTATTTCTCTATTTTAGGTTGCTTTCTATTCCTATATTGTGATTGGTGTATAGTGTTATCTATTCTTTGTTTCATATTCCGCAGTATTTAAATTTAATTTGGCATAGTCCTATTCACCCCCCCTCTAGGACATATAGCTTGGCCATTTCAAGTGGTATCAGAGCCTAATAGCTCACTCTTATTGCTTTTTATTTGGATTTAATTCCTGAGCTAACGATCTAAGCTATATATAAGATGTCAAATTTTGATAGCCTATCAGTCACTAGGCCTCCACCCTTTGATGGCTCCAATTATGCCTATTGGAAAGCCAGGATGAGGATCTTCCTCAAATCAATGGATGAGAGTGTGTGGCAAGCCACAGTGACTGAATGGAACCCACCTACCACTGAAGTGACTGGTATTGATGGTTCAAAATCAATGAGAGTAACACCATATTTCTCATAGACCACCCTTCAGAAAAATGAGAGTAGTGCCAATGCAAAAGCACTAAATGCAATCACTTGCGCACTATCACCGGATGAGTTCAAAAGAATCATATCATGTAATACTTCAAAGTAAGCCTAGGATATATTAGAAATGACACATGATGGTACTACAATTGTCAAAAAATCTAAAGTCCAACTTCTCACAACCAAATTTGAAGAAATTCATATGGAGGAAAATGAAATGTTTATGGACTTTTACACTTGGTTAAATGACATTGTGAACTCAATTTGGGGTCTTGGCGATAAAATCCGAGAAAGTAAAGTGTGTGCAATAAATCTGAATTGACGTCCTTCATGGTTCGTATTCTTCATTCTGTTATCAGTGGTGTTAACATTTATTTACCATCCTTGATTTGTCACTTCATCATTCAATTTCGACTCCATCCTGGTCACAGTGACATTCCGTTTAGATATTTGATGACTGTGTTGGCTACACATATGTCAGTCGACATGCCGGTTGGAGAGGCCCCTATCCATCATCTGATATTTAACAATTCCAATATCAATAAGATGAAGCTGGATTTCCTTCCTGGCCAAGGTGATGGTGTTGGCAGTGCTGAAGCTGAACATGAGGAAGAAGTTGGTGATCTTCCTCCTGATGATATTAACATGGATGATATTTTTGAAAAACTTGAGTCCGATTCTATAAATGATCCAGATTATGAGCCTTCTTCATTTGATGCACGTCTGAGTGCATTGGAAGATAAAGTTGAGGGTCTAAATGTTAAAATGGAAAACATGTCTGTTGCCCATGATTTACAGTTCAAATATATGCGCAAATATCTTAGGCGCTTGAACAAAGGCATGCATCAACTTGATCCTTCCATTCCTGCTCCTTCATCTGGGTCAGATTAGTATTTTTAAGATTACTGGTCTGTAATAACTTTATTACTCCTAACTAGTTTTTGAGTTTGTCACTCTCTTTAACTTAGCTCAGTCTATGAATTATGTGTGTTGCTTATGCTATGTTCTCATATCTTGACTAGTTACCTCTCATATTTCTCATTGATTATTTCTCCTCAGCCATCTATTTTCTGTGCTTCCTTTGTCATATTATGACAAAAAGGGGGAGTATGGATATGTTGTAGACATGTATATGTATGGTGTTTTATGAGTATGTTACTCAGGGGGAGTATGAGCAGAGGTGTGCAGAGGTGGACTGTATGTTGAATAATATTAATTTTCAAGTCTGCAGGATGCCGGTTGATAACAACTGGTGAATGATTCTTTAATCAGATATTCTGTGTTATGTAACATATCTTGAAAGTGTGTTTTGTCACTAATTTGACAAAGGGGGAGATTGTAAGTGCTATAGTTTAAAGCCCTATTTGTTGTCAAATTTGTGGTGCCAAAGACACTACTATGAAGCTTGCATATATGAAGAACAAAGCTCTACTCAAGATCAACTTAGTTTGACAATCACTGTTCATAAGTTAAGACTCGAGAAAGTGAGATTGTTTGACTAGATTCAAGAAGCTTTCAAGTTCAAACTCAAGAATCTCAAGAAGCTTTCAAGTTCAATCTCAAGATCTCAAAAAGCTCTCAAGTTTAAACGACATCAAGACTTCAAGCTCCATTACTTTCAAAGGTCACTCGTCTCTAAAGTTTCAATGTCCTTACTTCACTATTGAGGTATGACTGACCATAGGTTGACCTTTAGAGTAGGTCATTTTGGATATATAATTCATATGTTTTATATAAGTGAGTTTGGTCTGTTCTAAGACTAGTCCTGGACTTTGTTCAACTAGTCCTAGCACTGCTTCAACCTGTCTAAACATTTCCTAGATCAATCGTAAGTTTGTAACAAAAATAAAAAATTTTCTGTTATGCTTCGACTAGTCTTAGGGACTGTTCGACCAGTCGTAGGAACAGTTTCGACTGCATCTACGACCAGACGTAGACCTACGACTCAAAGAACAGCGTTGAAATTAGACATCCTACGACCAGTCGAAGGAGACCTACGACCAGTCGTGAAATTGCCAAATCTTATCGCGCCCGAATTTTTAAATATCTGTTGGTTCTACGACCAGTCGTAGAGGTCCTTAGACCAGTCGAAGGTATGATTTGCTCACTTATAAATAGAGCATGAATCTCAAAATAAAAAAAAAGCAATTCAAGTTAATTTAATTCGGTCTTCTGAGAGATAAGTCGGTGCTCCATTTAAGCTAAGTGTGCATATTTAATATTCTCTTTCTTTAGCTTTGTTAATTGATTTTGTTTCTTGCATTCCAATCTAATCTAAAAAGAGGAATTGTTGTTTTCCTTTTTCTGGAATCAAAATCAATTAGAGCTAGCCCTTTTATTTTAATTTAAAATCTATTAGAACCTAGAACCATTATAAAGTGAGTATTGGACATTGAACTTTGACATTCAAATCTCTACTCCGACTTGGTTCTTCTGGGCTGCTACAACGAAGGAGAAAATCAGGTATTTTACAATTTGTGTAATTTACATTGTTTGGTTTTATTTGAGGTTAAGCTAGAAAAATCTCAAAGTTGTTGGTTATCTGAGGAGAGCCAGAAAACTCAGAAGTGAGGGTTTTTGAATTGTGTAAGCCCTTTGAAAAAGACACAATTGTGAAGGTTTTGGGTGAACCTGTGAAAACCTATTTGATAGTGATGCTAATATCCCCTGTGTGAGGATATTAGGAGTGGAGTAGCATTCTGTGTGGCTGTTGTTTAACAGTTAATGAACACACAGGCGAACCACTATAATTCTTTGTGTTGTGGATGTGTGATTTATATTTCCTATCTTTTATCATTCAGAATTGTGGAATGTATGTGTGAATGTGAATGTTGTAATCATTTCATTTCAAGCACAGTGGGGAATGTTGTAATAATTTAGATTTACATTTCAGCATTATATTTTTGCTATCTCTTTATTACGTTGAGCTTCAGTTTCTCTATTTGTTCTAGAAATAAGGTTGTCCTACCATAAACTTTGGTTTTTGGTGTAAGGTTGTCCTTAGAACAATTTTCATTTATATTTCTCTATTTTAGGTTGCTTTCTATTCCTATATTGTGATTGGCATATAGTGTTATCTATTCCTTGTTTCATATTCTGCTGTATTTATTTTTAATTTGGCATAGTCCTATTCACCCCTCCCTCTAGGACATTTAGCTTGGCCATTTCAAGTGGTATCAAAGCCTAATAGCTCGCTCTTATTGCTTTTTATTTAGATTTAATTCTTGAGCTAACGATCTAAGCTATATATAAGATGTCAAATTTTAATAGCCTATCAGTCACTAGGCCTCCACCCTTTGATGGCTCCAATTATGCCCATTGAAAAGACAGGATGAGGATCTTCCTCAAATCAATGGATGAGATTATGTGGCAAGCCACAGTGACTGAATGGAACCCACCTACGACTGAAGTGACTGGTATTGATGGTTCAAAATCAATGAGAGTAACACCATATTTCTCGTGGACCACCCTTCAGAAAAATAAGAGTAGTGCCAATGCAAAAGCACTAAATGCAATCACTTGTGCACTATCACCAAATGAGTTCAAAAGAATCATATTCTATGATACTGCAAAGCAAGCCTAGAATATATTAGAAATGACACATGAGGGTACTACAATTGTCACTGAAAAACGTATGCTGACTAAGGACTAATGCAGTTTGGATGTACAATGGACACATAAAGGGAATGTGCTTCCTTTAAAATATTTGTTACCCAAATACAGAGTTCTTCACAAAATCTTTGTGTCTAATTTGTATCCTCGGTCGGGTAATAAATCTGAATTGACATCCTTCATCGTTCGTATTCTTCATTCTGTTGTCAGTGGTGTTAACATTTGCTTACCATCCTTGATTTGTCACTTCATCATTCAGTTTCGACTCCATCTTAGTCACAGTGACATTCCGTTTGGATATTTGATGACTGTGTTGGCTACACATATGTCAGTCGACATGCCGGTTGGAGAGGCCTCTATCCATCATCTGATATTTAACAATTTCAATATCAATAAGATGAAGCTGGATTTCCTTCCTGGCCAAGGTGATGGTGTTGGCAGTACTGAAGCTGAACATGAGGAAGAAGCTGGTGATCTTCCTCCTGACGATATTAACATGGATGATATTTTTGAAGAGCTTGAGTCCGATTCCACAAATGATCCAGATTATGAGCCTTCTTCATTTGATGCATGTCTGAGTGCATTGGAAGATAAAGTTGAGAATCTAAATATTAAGATGGAAAACATGTCTGTTGCCCATGATTTACAGTTCAAATATATGCGTAAATATCTTAGGCACTTCAACAAAGGCATGCATCAACTTGATCCTTCCATTCCTACTCCTTCATCTAGATCAGATTAGTATTTTTAAGTTTACTGGTCTGTAATAACTTTATTACTCCTAACTAGTTTTGATTTTGTCACTCTCTTTAACTTAGCTCAGTCTATGAATTGTGTGTGTTGCTTATGCTAGGTTCTCATATCTTGACTAGTTACCTCTCATATTTCTCATTGATTATTTCTCCTCAGCCATCTAAGTTGTGCTTCTTTTGTCATATTATGACAAAAAGGGGGAGTATGGATATGTTATAGATATGTATATGTATGGTGTTTTATGAGTATGTTACTCAGGGGGAGTATTAGCAGAGGTGTGCAGAGGTGGACCGTATGTTGAATAATATTGATTTTCAAGTCTGCAGGATACCGGTTGATAACAACTGGTGCATGATTCTTTAATCAGATATAACAACTGGTGCATGATTCTTTAATCAGATATTCTGTGTTATGTAACATATCTTGAAAGTGTGTTTTGTCACTAATTTGACAAAGGGGGAGATTGTAAGTGCCATAGTTTATAGCCCTTTGTGATTGTCAAATTTGTGGTGCCAAAGACACTACTATGAAGCTTGCATATATGAAGAATAAAGCTTTACTCAAGATCAACTTAGTTTGACAAGCACTGTTCATAAGTCAAGACTCGAGAAAGTGAGATTGTTCGACTAGATTCAAGAAGCTTTCAAGTTCAATCTCAAGATCTCAAAAAGCTCTCAAGTTTAAATGACATCAAGACTTCAAGCTCCATTACTTTCAAAGGTCACTCGTCTCTAAAGTTTCAATATCCTTACTTCACTATTGAGGTATGACTGACCATAGGTAGACCTTTAGAGTAGGTCATTTTGGATACATAATTCATATGTTTTATATAAGTAAGTTTGGTCTGTTCTAAGACTAGCACTGGACTTTGTTTGACTAGTCCTAGCACTACTTCAACCTGTCTAAACATTTACTGGATCAGTCGTAAGTTTGTTACAAAAATCAGAAATTTTCTGTTAGGCTTTGACTAGTCTTAGGGATTCGACCATCATAGAAAGCAGTGTCAATCGCATCTATGACCGATCGTGAGACCTACGACTCAAATAACGTCGAAATTAGACAACCTATGACCATCGAAGGGATCCTATGACTAGTTGAAGGAGACCTACGACCAGTTGTAAAACTGTCAAATCTTATCGCGCCCAAATTTTTCAAATATCTATTGGCTCTACGACCAGTCGTACAGGTCCTTAGACCAGTCGAAGGCATGATTTGTTCACCTATAAATAGAGCACGAATCTCAGAATAAAAGAGAAACTTCAAGCTAAATTAATTCGGTCTTCTGAGAAATAAGTTGGTGCTCCATTTAATCTAAGTGTACATATTTAATATTCTCTTTCTTTAGCTTTGTTAATTGATTTTGTTTCTTGCATTCCAATCTAATCTGAAAAGAGGAATTATTGTTTTCCTTTTTCTAGAATCAAAATCAATTAGAGCTAGCCCTTTTGTTTTAATTTAAAATCTATTAGAACCTAGAACCATTATAAAGTGAGTATTGGACATTGAACTTTGACATTCAAATCTCTACTCCGACTTGGTTCTTCTGGGCTGCTACAACGAAGGAGAAAATCAGGTATTTTACAATTTGTGTAATTTACTTTGTTTGGTTTTATTTGAGGTTAAGCCAGAAAAATCTCAAAGTTGTTGGTTATCTGAGGAGAGCCAGAAAACTCAGAAGTGAGGGTTTTTGAATTGTGTAAGCCCTTTGAAAAAGACACAATTGTGAAGGTTTTGGGTGAACCTGTGAAAACCTATTTGATAGTGAACGCTAATATCCCTTGTGTGAGGATATTAGGAGTGGAGTAGCATTCTGTGTGGCTGTTGTTTAACAATTGGTGAACACACAGGCGAACCACTATAATTCTTTGTGTTGTGGATGTGTGATTTATATTTCCTATCTTTTATCATTCAGAATTGTGGAATGTACGTGTGAATGTGAATGTTGTAATCATTTCATTTCAAGCACAGTGGGGAATGTTGTAATAATTTAGATTTACATTTCAGCATTATATTTTTGCTATCTCTTTATTACGTTGAGCTTCAGTTTCTCTATTTGTTCTAGAAATAAGGTTGTCCTACCATAAACTTTGGTTTTTGGTGTAAGGTTGTCCTTAGAACAATTTTTATTTTTATTTCTCTATTTTTTCTTTCCATTCCTATACTGTGATTAATGTATAGTGCTATCTATTCTTTATTTCATATTCCGCAGTATTTAAATTTAATTTGGCATAGTCCTATTCACCCCCCCTCTAGGACATATAGCTTGGCCATTTCAAGTGGTATCAAAGCCTAATAGCTCGCTCTTATTGCTTTTTATTTGGATTTAATTCCTGAGCTAACGATCTAAGCTATATATAAGATGTTAAATTTTGATAGCCTATCAGTCACTAGGCCTCCACCCTTTGATGGCTCCAATTATGCCTATTGGAAAGCCAGGATGAGGATCTTCCTCAAATCAATGGATGAGAGTGTGTGGCAAGCCACAGTGACTGAATGGAACCCACCTACCACTGAAGTGACTGGTATTGATGGTTCAAAATCAATGAGAGTAACACCATATTTCTCATGGACCACCCTTCAGAAAAATGAGAGTAGTGCCAATGCAAAAGCACTAAATGCAATCACTTGCGCACTATCACTAGATGAGTTCAAAAGAATCATATCTTGTGATACTGCAAAGCAAGCCTAGGATATATTAGAAATGACACACGAGGGTACTACAATTGTAAAAAAATCTAAAGTCCAACTCCTCACAACCAAATTTGAAGAAATTCATATGGAGGAAAATGAAATGTTTATGGACTTTTACACTAGATTAAATGACATTGTGAACTCAATGTGGGGTCTTGGCGATAAAATCCCAGAAAGTAAAGTGTGTGCAAAGATACTACGCTCACTTCCTGAACGGTTCAACTCTAAGGTAACCGCAATCCAGGAACTTCGTGATACGGATAATATGAGGGTAGAAGAACTAGTTGGTTCTTTACAAACCTATGAGTTAAACTTTAAAGCTCCTAAAAGTAAATCTATTGCTCTCAAATCTTCTAAAGGTATTTCTCAAGAAAACTCGGATTTAGAAAATTCTGAAGACGATATGGCTCTTTTAGCAAAGAAATTTTACAAGATTTTCAAAAGCAAGAAAAGGGTAGATTTTCAAAAATCAAATGATAAGAAAAGATCTAAACCTAGATCTAAAAGTTGGAAGTCTTTGAAAGATAGTCAATGTTACAACTGCCAAGAGTATGGGCACTTAGCAAACAAATGTCCTAAAAAGGACAAAACAAAAAGAAAGGGTATGTTGGCTACTTGGGATGAATCATCTGATTCTGAAGCTTCTTCTGAATCAGAAGATTCTGAAACCGAGTCGGGCAGTGAAGTTAAAGCCCTTATGACTTTAGCCAAATTCACTTTTTTAGATCATGATGATTCAACTAACGAACAAAATCTGAATAGTGATTATGAAAATGAAGATGATCTTCAAGATGCTTACAATGCCCTATACAAGGAAAGTTGTAAAATTGTTGTCAAACTTAAACTTCAAAAAGAAAAGTTTTTTAAACTCAAAGAATGTTTTGAATCACTTGTTTTAGAAAAATTCCAAATTTCAGATTGTTTTGAAAAATCAAAATGCGATTTAGAATTCAAAACCTCGCTGATTGAAAATCTGAAATCTGAAAATGAGATACTTAAAAATGAAGTATCTTCTCTTCTGAGTTTAAAGGATACATGGAGGTATGCCCAAGGAGATCCAAAGTTAGAAAAATTATTATCCGGATCAAGAAAAAGTGGCGATCGATCCGGATTGGGCTATGATAAGAATATACCTCCTAAACAAAAGTATACTCCTCCCAAGTTTGTGAAAGGAGAGTCCTCAAACTCAAAAGGGAAAAGTACTTATCAAGGTTTTTCTAAAAATACAAAAACTTTTCAAAAACCTAAAAGCAGCCATGTCAACTTTAAAAATCAGAACCGAAACCCTCTTGCTGAAAAGATAGTAGATTTACTCAAGGAGCTCTTAAAATCTAACTCAGTAGGTCATTCTTACAACATCAGTCAGAAGAAGACCAACTATACTCCTAAACCCAAAACAGTTCTAAAATGGGTTCCTAAAGTTGCCTGCTTGGTTACTCACACCTCTTTCAAAGCTACAAGCCATTCAAAGTGGTTCTTAGACAGTGGATGCTCGAGGCATATGACTGGTGATAAAGGTTTATTCACCGATCTCAAAGACATGACTGATGGTTCAGTCACATTTGGTGATGGCAGCAACTGTAAGATTATGGGCCAAGGTACTATTCAACTCTATAACCTTCCTTTGTTTAAAAATATTTTATATGTTGAAGGTCTAAAACATAACTTGCTTAGCATATCTCAAATATATGACAATAACCTTAGTGTACAGTTTTCTAATCAAAGTTGTGAGATTCTAAACAACAAGGGTTCAGTAATACTAACTGGACGTAGAATATCTGAAAAATGTTATATTGTTAGCGAATCCAGCTCATTTAATCAATTGCGTTACATGGTCCATACAGACAAGACTGACTTATGGCACAAACATCTTGCACATGTACACTACCAAAATCTATATAGATTTACTCAAGGAGTTCTTAAAATCTAACTCAATAGGTCATTCTTACAACATCAGTCAGAAGATGACCAACTATACTCCTAAACCCAAAACAGTTCTAAAATGGGTTCCTAAACTTGCCTGCTTAGTTGCTCACACCGCTTTCAAAGCTACAAGCCATTCAAAGTGGTACCTAGATAGTGGATGCTCAAGGCATATGACTGTTGATAAAGGTTTATTCACCGATCTCAAAAACATGACTGATGGTTTAATCACATTTGGTGATGGCAGCAGCTGCAAGATTATGAGCCAAGGTACTGTTCAACTCTATAACCTTCCATTGTTTAAAAATGTTTTATATGTTGAAGGTCTAAAACATAACTTGCTTAGCATATCTCAAATATGCGACAATGACCATAGTGCAACAACCTCCGTAGTACCCCATTCTCGGCTCCTGAGGTAGGTTCCGATCCTGGGATCCTACAAGGAGGATTTTCATAACAATATAATCACTTCCAATGCGAGCATACCCAAGATCACAGCAAGTACATCTGAGAATAACAAAGGCACACATCACAAAATCCACTAAAAATTTGAACTTTTACAATCATCCAAAAGGTCCAAAAGGACATACATGAGAATAAAAGGAAAAGAGAGAGAAATCAGCAACACTGGAGTCCTCACTGCTCAACTCTACTCCATGCTCTGCTGCTACGGCGCCTACCTAGAGTCTCCTGCACGTATCAATCGTGCATAAGCTTATAGAAGCTTAGAGGGTGGTGTAAGTGTGTGACAATGGTGCACAGAAGAATAGTAGGAGGTATAAGGAGAGAAGCATAATCAATGAACATATCACTAGTCTTACCAAGGCTTACCATGAATGCGATGCAATAAGTAATGAGTGCCATACCAAGGCAATGTATGAAAGGGGGGCTTGTACAGGCAATGCTAATGCGATGTAAGTGATGTCAATGCTCATATCCAAACCATAAGTCAAGTACATTTTCAATCATAAGGAAATCACCGGGGTCCATTACACTGCTGAATGACTGCCGCTCTGCAGATCCCGCACAGTCAAACGAGCGTAAGAGACCTCACTACCCGCTTGTGGATAACTAATCACCAACAAGGCCTGAAGGTAGCGGACCCATTTACGAGCTGGACAGACTCAGCCTAGCATTGCCTCCTCACACCAGGCGAGTAAGGCCACACCCCTATCAAACCGACTACACGACGGTGGGAGTCGCGGCCTAACGGTATAAGGCCCTCGTGCGCTCATGTATTCCACCCGTGAAAAGGCCAAGCTATATGTCCTAGAGGGGGTGAATAGGACAATGCCAAATAAAAACTTATAACAGCGGAATAATAAAGAAAATGATAGCCAAATTAAATAATAATGCAGGAAAGAAAAACAACCTCAAAATTCAGATCTTGAGAGGTTGATACAAATGTTATTCTAAGGACAACCTTACACCAAAAACAGAGTTTATGGTAGGACAACCTTATTTCTAGAAAGGTCTTTGTATCAAGTCTCAAATCGAAGAGGAATACAAAAACAAATATGAACTGAATTGAAATAACTTGTAATTAAAGATGTATTGTTCTAGGGACAGCCATACACCATAAAAATGGCAGGGCAACCTTGCTGGAACAACTTTCAAAATGAAATTGAAAAACAAGCTTATAAAGGAATAGCAGAAAGTAAATTCTAAGCTATTACAACATTCTCACAAAGCTTGAAATAATTACAACATTTACCACCATACATACATCCCACAAAAAGAATAAAAATAATTAAAAGAATAAATCAATCAACCACAACTCAAAGGATTTATAGTGGTTCGCCTGTGTGTTCACCAACTGTTATCCAACAGCCACACAAAAAGCTACTCCACTCCTAATATCCTCACACAGGGGATATTAGCGTTCACTAAAGATAGGTTTTCCCAGGTTCACCCAAAACCCTTACAATTGTGTCTTTGTATGTGGGCTTACACAATTAAAAAACCCCCACTTCTGAGTTTTCCTGGCTCTCCTCAGATAACCAAAATAACAAGATTTTTCTGGCAAATCTTGAAAGAAACCAAAATAATAGAAAGGAATTTACAATATGTAAAATACCTGAATATCTTCTTCGTTGTAGCAGCCCGGTAGAACCAAATCAAAGTAGATGATTGAATGTCCAAGTTCAATGTCCAGTACTCGATTACAATGGTTCTAGATCTAATTGATTTTAAATTAAACCAAACAGGGCTTGCCTTAATTGATTTTGATTCCAAAGAAAGGGAATAACAATTCCTCTTTTCAAATCAGATTGGAATAGCAGAAACAAAATCAATTAAAATAAAGCTAAGGAAAGAAGATATTAAATAAGCACACTTAGCTTAGATGGAGCGCAGAATTATCTCTCAGAAGTTCGACGAAGATTGGCTTGAATACTATAATTAAATCGATGATTTCTTTTGAGATTCGTGCTCTATTTATAGGTGAGAAGATCAGGTCTTCGACTGGTCTAGAGTGCTCTTCGACTAGTCGAAGCCATAACAGATATTTGAAAGATTAGGCGGGATAAGCTCAGACCGTTCTACGACTGGTCGTAGCTCTCCTACGACTGGTCGTAGGTCACCTACGACTGGTCGTAGGTTTCCTTCGACTGGTCGTAGATCCTGCAAAAGTTCGCTGGACTTCGAGTCGTAGATTCTACGACTGGTCGAAGATGCAGAAACACTGTTCCTACGACTGGTCGAACAGATTCCAGGACTAGTCGAAGGCTAACAGATTTTATCCGGAATTTGTAACAAACTTACGACTGGTCGAGGATTTTCTTAGACTGGTCGAAGCAAGTCTAGGACTAGTCGAAGCAGACCTAAGACTAGTCGAAGAACAGACCAATCACATGTAAAATAACATTCGACTTATGTATCCGAAATGACCTACTTTCTAAGGTCATCCTATGGTCAAACAAACCTCAATCAAGAAGTATGGACATTGAAACAAGAGACCATGAAGAATGAGCCTTGAAGTCTTGATGTAGACTAAACCTTGAAGTAGCTCAATCATGAAAGTGGCTTGAGTTTCAGCTTGAGTCTTGAGTTCAGCTTGAGTCTTGCCTTGTACTTTCTTTTTCTTTTCAGCTTGAGTCTTGTGAGCAGTTCTTGCATTCAAGAGTCTTGTCTTGTGATCAGTTCTTTCATTCAAGATCCTGAGTCATTCAAGATCTTGAGTCTTGTACTTGAGAGCTTTGCTTGATGTGAGCTTAGCTTGTTCATGTATGTTGATCCTTGAGAGAGCTTCACTTAAGCAGGTTATATATAACATAACAGTGATTTTGGCATCACAAATTTGACAACAAACAGGGATATAAAGTATAGCACTTACAATCTCCCCCTTTGTCAAATTAGTGACAAAACACATAACCAAACAAAAGTAAAACAACTGGTTAATACATGCAAATCAACATTTAACATTCAACCAGTTTCAACATTCAACAAGAAACAAGATCAAACATATATTCTTCTTGACACCCCACTCCCCCTGAGTAACATAACCAATGCTACTCCTCTCACCATTCTCCCCCTTTTTGTCACAAGATGACAAAGGAGAACTAAATAAAGGAATGAGAGTAAACATGAGGAGGAAATAGAGTATAGCAAAAGAGTCATAGAGATACTCAAGATAGCATCACAGATATCCAGCATAAATATTACATTAAGAACAAACATCCAGCATAGAATCCAACTCAAACTCAATCAAACAAGAGCAAAGTAATAAAGTTATTACATACCAAAAGTCTCATAGAAACTAGTTAGAATTAGAACTTGAAGATGGAGCAGGAATAGAAGGATCAAGTTGGTGCATGCCTTTGTTCAAGCGCCTTAGGTATTTGCGCATGTATTTGAATTGCAAATCATGAGCAACAGACATGTTCTCCAACTTAACATTAATATTCTCAACTTTATCTTCTAATGCACTCAGACGTGCATCAACATCAGATGGTACAAAATCTGGATCATTAGCAGAGTCAGAATCCAGTTCCTCAAAAATATCATCCATATTAATATCAACACCAGCTTCTTCAGGACCACCATCAACACCACCACCTTGTTCAGGAAGCAGATCCAACTTCATCTTATTAATATTTGTATTGTTGAAGATCAGATGATGGATTGGTGCTTCATCAACAGGCATATCGACTAACATATGAGTAGCCAATACAGTCATAAAGTATGCAAATGGAATGTCACTATGACCAGGATGGAGGCGAAACTGAAGAATGAAATGACAGATTAAGGATGGCAAACAAATCTGAGTACCATTTGAGATAGCAAATATATACAATATTATACAAGAAGGCATAAATTATCAATTTAAAATGCACATGCCAAGATCAAATTTCATCTTTTTGAACCTGCTTTTATCTAGAGGTTTTGTGAAAATATCAGCGTGTTGATCTTCAGTAGGAATATATTCTAGAGATATAACTTTTTCTTCTACTAATTCCCTTATATAATGAAATCTAATGTCAATATGCTTAGTACGAGAATGCTGAATAGGATTTTTTGAAATATTTATCGCACTGGAATTATCACAATGTAATAACATAGAATCCTGTTTAATTCCATAATCACTTAGCATTCGTTGCATCCAAACAAGTTGTGTACATGCATTACCAGCTGCGATATACTCAGCTTCAGCTGTTGAAAGTGATATAGAATTTTGTTTCTTACTAAACCAGGAAACTAGACAATTTCCAATGAAAAAACAACCACCACTGGTTGATTTTCTATCATCTAGATTACCAGCCCAGTCAGCATCCGAGTACCCAGCTAATTGGACATTGGTTTCATGAGGATACCAGAGACCTAGATTTACAGTACTTGCGACATATCTAATAATTCGCTTGACAGCAATCAAGTGAGATTCTTTTGGATCAGATTGATATCTTGCGCAAATACCAACACTTAGAGAAATATCAGGTCTAATAGCAGTTAGATATAACAAACTACCAATCATACTCCGATAAAGTTTTGAGTCAACATTTTTACCATTAGAGTCTTTTGATAGTTTCAGGGTAGTACTCATAGGAGTATCGAAATTCTTGCCATTCTCAAATCCAAATCTCTTGATTAGATTCAAGGCATACTTAGATTGAGAAATGAATATTCCTTCAGATTGTTGCTTTACTTGCAATCCAAGGAAATAAGTCAATTCCCCAACCATGCTCATTTCAAACTGTGATTTCATCAAATCTGCAAACTCAGTAGTCAAGTCAGTACAAGTTGATCCATAAATGATATCATCAACATAAATCTGTACCATTAAGATATGATCATTTTGTTTCTTAACAAACAGAGTTTTATCAACAGATCCCATTTGAAAATTATGAGTTAAAAGAAATTTTGTTAGTTTCTCATACCATGCCCTAGGTGCTTGTTTTAATCCATAAAGTGCCTTTTTAAGCCGATATACATGATCAGTATTTTTGGAATCTTCAAATCCCATTGGTTGTTCAACATAGACTTCTTCATGTAAATCGCCATTTAGAAAAGCACTTTTCACATCCATCCGATAGATCTTTATCTTTCTAAAACATGCAATGGATAAATAGTCTGATAGATTCAAGACGTGCTACTGGTGCAAAGGTTTCATCGAAATCAATCCCTTCAATTTGAGTATAACCTTGTACCACCAGTCTAGCCTTGTTTCTAATTATATTTCCACATTCGTCAGACTTATTTTTGAAAATCCATTTTGTTCCAATGATGTGTTTATCTTTAGGTCTTGGTACGAGATACCAAACATCATTTCTTATGAATTGGTTGAGTTCATCTTGCATCGCAACAATCCAGATCTCATCAGTAAGCGCTTCTTTTACGTTAGATGGTTCAATTTGGGATGTAAAACATACATAATTACATATATCCTCAAGTTGTCTACGGGTGCGAACACCGGTGAGAGGGTTTCCAAGAATTTGTGTGGTTGGATGATCTTTAACAGTCCTCAACTCAGAATCAGTTTGATTTGATGAAGTATCAGGTTTATCAATGATTAGTACTTCATCATTATCTGAATTAGAAGTTGGTGTGTTTAAATGATCATCAATGACAACATTAATGGATTCTTGAATCACACCAGTCCTTTTGTTCAGGACCCTATAAGCTCGACTGTTTAAAGAGTATCCTAGAAAAATACCTTCATCACTCTTCGTATCGAACTTTCCCAAATTTTCACGATCACGTAAAATATAGCACTTGCTGCCAAAAACTCGAAAGTATTTAACAGTAGGCTTTTTATTGAACCACAATTCGTAAGCCGTCTTATTATTATCTTTTTTTGTGTAGACTCGGTTAATAATATAGCAAGCTGTGTTGACTGCTTCAGCCCAAAGATTTTTAGAGAGCTTCATGCTATTCAACATGACATTAGCCATTTCTTGAAGCACCCTATTCTTCCTTTCTACAATTCCATTTTGTTGTGGAGTTTTGGGAGCAGAGAATTCATGTAATATTCCTTGGTCGGTACAGAACTTCTCAAAATTGCTATTCTCAAATTCAGATCCATGATCACTACGAATCTTACTGATTTGAGAGGATTTTTCAGTTTGAATCCTTTTGAGAACTTTTCTTACTTCTTCAAGGGTTTCAGATTTATCCCTTAAGAAGACTACCCAAGTGAATCTGGTAAAGTCATCAACTATTACCAAGATGTACTTTTTCCCACCTCGACTTTCTGTTCTGGTAGGTCCTATCAGATCCATGTGGAGAAGTTCGAGTGGTCTTGATGTGGTATTTGAATTCACCTTTTTGTGTGAGTTCTTTGTTTGTTTGCCTATCTGGCACTCACCACATATTTTATCTAATTTCTGAAGTTTGGGTAAACCTCTTACAAGTTCTCGTTTGCTCAATCGATATAAATTTCGATAATGTACATGTCCAAGACGTTTGTGCCATAAATCAGTCTCGTCTGTATGGACCATGTAACATGTTTGATTAGATGAGCTGGATTCACTAATAATATAGCAATTTTCAGACGTTCTACGTCCAGTTAATATTACAGAACCCTTATTATTTAATATCTCACAGCTTTGATTAGAAAACCGAACATTATGGTTATTATCACATATTTGTGATATACTAAGCAAGTTGTGCTTTAGGCCTTCAACATATAAAACATTTTTAAACACAGGAAGATTAAAAAGTTGAACCGTACCTTGGCCTATTATCTTGCAGTTGCTACCATCACCAAATGTGACTGAACCATCAGTCATATCTTTCAGATCGGTGAATAAAGCTTTGTCACCTGTCATATGCCTGGAGCATCCACTGTCTAGGTACCACTTTGAATGACTTGTTGCTTTGAAAGCAGTGTGAGCAACCAAGCAGGTGACTTTAGGAACCCATTTCATAATTGTTTTGGGTTTAGGAACATAGTTGGTCTTCTTTTGTGTATACTTGTAGGAATGACCTATAGAGTTAGATTTTAATAGCTCCTTGAGTAAATCAACTATCTTTTCAGCTAGTGGATTTCGATTATTAAAGTTGACATGGCTATTTCTAGGTTTTTGAAAAGTTTTTGAATTTTTAGAAAAATCTTGATAAGTACTTTTCCCTTTTGAGTTTGAGGACTCTCCTTTAACAAACATAGGAGGAGTATACTTTTGTTTAGGAGGTTGATTTTTATCATAGCCCAACCCGGATCGATCGCCACATTTTCTTGATCCGGATAACAATTTTTCTAACTTTGGATCACCTTGGGCATATTTCCATGTGTCCTTTAAACTTAGAAGAGAGGAAACTTCAATTTTAAGTTTCTCAATTTCAGATTTTAAATCAACAATTTGAGAGTTTTTAAATTCCAAATCGCATTTTGATTTTTCAAAATTATCTGAAATTTGTGATTTTTCTAAGACAAGCGATTCAAAACAATTTTTGAGTTTAGAAAACTTTTCTTTTTGAAGTTTAAGTTTGACAGCAATTTTACAACTTTCCTTATATAGGGCATTGTAAGCATCTTGAAGATCATCTTCATTTTCACATTCACTATTCAGATTTTCTTCACTTGTAGAGTCATTATCTGAAAATGTGAATTTGGCTAGAGTCATAAGAGCTTTGACCTCATTGCCCGACTCGGTTTCAGAATCTTCTGATTCAGAAGAACCTTCAGAATCAGATGATTCATCCCATGTAGCCAACATACCCTTCTTCTTGGGTTTGTCCCTTTTAGGACATCTATTTGCTAAGTGCCCATATTCTAGACAGTTGTAACATTGACTATCTTTCAAAGATTTTCGAGATTTGGGTCTAAACTTCTTTTTGTCATTTGATTTTTGAAAATCAACTCTTTTCTTGCTTTTGAAAATTTTGTAAAATTTTTTAGCTAAAAGAGCCATGTCATCTTCTGAATCAGAATTTTCTTCTGAACTACATTTAGAAGATTTTAGTGCGATAGATTTACCTTTAGGAGCTTTAAAGTTTAACTCGTAGGTTTGTAGAGAACCAACTAGTTCTTCAACCCTCATATTATCCGTATCACGAAGTTCCTGGATTGCGGTTACTTTAGAATTGAACCGTTCAGGAAGTGAGCGTAGTATTTTTGCACACACTTTACTTTCTGGGATTTTATCGCCAAGACCCCACATTGAGTTTACAATGTCATTCAATCTAGTGTAGAAGTCCATAAACATTTCATTTTCCTCCATATGAATTTCTTCAAATCTGGTTATGAGGAGTTGGACTTTAGATTTTTTGACAATTGTAGTACCCTCGTGTGTCATTTCTAATACATCCCAAGCTTGCTTTGCAGTATCACAAGAGATGATTCTTTTGAACTCATCCGGTGATAGTGCGCAAGTAATTGCATTTAGTGCTTTAGCATTTGCACTACTCTCACTTTTCTGAAGGGTGGTCCATTGGTAATATGGTGTGGTTTTCATAGACTTTGAACCATCAACCCCAGTAACTTCCATGATAGGAGGATTCCATTCAGTCACTGTGGCTTGCCACACATTTTCATCCATTGATTTGAGGAAGATCCTCATTCTGGCTTTCCAATAAGCATAGTTGGAGCCATCAAAGGGTGGAGGCCTAGTGACTGAAAGGCTATCAAAATTTGACATCTGAATAGCTTAAATCGTTAGCTCAGGAATTAAATCCAAGAATTAAAAGGAGCTATTAGGCTCTGATACCACTTGAAAAGGCCAAGCTATATGTCCTAGAGGGGGGGTGAATAGGACAATGCCAAATAAAAACTTATAACAGCGGAATAATAAAGAAAATGATAGCCAAATTAAATAATAATGCAGGAAAGAAAAACAACCTCAAAATTCAGATCTTGAGAGGTTGATACAAACGTTATTCTAAGGACAACCTTACACCAAAAACAGAGTTTATGGTAGGACAACCTTATTTCTAGAAAGGTCTTTGTATCAAGTCTCAAATCGAAGAGGAATACAAAAACAAATATGAACTGAATTGAAATAACTTGTAATTAAAGATGTATTGTTCTAGGGACAGCCATACACCATAAAAATGGCAGGACAACCTTGCTGGAACAACTTTCAAAATGAAATTGAAAAACAAGCTTATAAAGGAATAGCAAAAAGTAAATTCTAAGCTATTACAACATTCTCACAAAGCTTGAAATAATTACAACATTCACCACCATACATACATCCCACAAAAAGAATAAAAACAATTAAAAGAATAAATCAATCAACCACAACTCAAAGGATTTATAGTGGTTCGCCTGTGTTCACCAACTGTTATCCAACAGCCACACAAAAAGCTACTCCACTCCTAATATCCTCACACAGGGGATATTAGCGTTCACTAAAAATAGGTTTTCCCAGGTTCACCCAAAACCCTTACAATTGTGTCTTTGTATGTGGGCTTACACAATTAAAAACCCCACTTCTGAGTTTTCTGGCTTTCCTCGGATAACCAATATAACAAGATTTTTCCGGCAAATCTTGAAAGAAACCAAAATAATTGAAAGGAATTTACAATATGTAAAATACCGAATATCTTCTTCGTTGTAGCGCCGGTAGAACCAAATCAAAGTAGATGATTGAATGTCCAAGTTCAATGTCCAGTACTCGATTACAATGGTTCTAGATCTAATTGATTTTAAATTAAACCAAACAGGGCTTGCCTTAATTGATTTTGATTCCAAAGAAAGGGAATAACAATTCCTCTTTTCAAATCAGATTGGAATAACAGAAACAAAATCAATTAAAATAAAGCTAAGGAAAGAAGATATTAAATAAGCACACTTAGCTTAGATGGAGCACAGAATTATCTCTCAGAAGTTCGACGAAGATTGGCTTGAATACTATAATTAAATCGATGATTTCTTCTGAGATTCGTGCTCTATTTATAGGTGAGAAGATCAGGTCTTCGACTGGTCTAGAGTGCTCTTCGACTAGTCGAAGCCATAACAGATATTTGAAAGATTAGGCGGGATAAGCTCAGACCGTTCTACGACTGGTCGTAGCCCTCCTACGACTGGTCGTAGGTCACCTTCGACTGGTCGTAGGTCCTGCAAAGGTTCGCTGGACTTCGAGTCGTAGATTCTACGACTGGTCGAAGATGCAGAAACACTGTTCCTACGACTGGTCGAACAGATTCCAGGACTAGTCGAAGGCTAACAGATTTTATCCGGAATTTGTAACAAACTTACGACTGGTCGAGGATTTTCTTAGACTGGTCGAAGCAAGTCTAGGACTAGTCGAAGCAGACCTAAGACTGGTCGAAGAACAGACCAATCACATGTAAAATAACATTCGACTTATGTATCCGAAATGACCTACTTCTAAGGTCATCCTATGGTCAAACAAACCTCAATCATGAAGTATGGACATTGAAACAAGAGACCATGAAGAATGAGCCTTGAAGTCTTGATGTAGACTAAACCTTGAAGTAGCTCAATCATGAAAGTGGCTTGAGTTTCAGCTTGAGTCTTGAGTTCAGCTTGAGTCTTGCCTTGTACTTTCTTTTTCTTTTCAGCTTGAGTCTTGTGAGCAGTTCTTGCATTCAAGAGTCTTGTCTTGTGATCAGTTCTTTCATTCAAGATCCTGAGTCATTCAAGATCTTGAGTCTTGTACTTGAGAGCTTTGCTTGATGTGAGCTTAGCTTGTTCATGTATGTTGATCCTTGAGAGAGCTTCACTTAAGCAGGTTATATATAACATAACAGTGATTTTGGCATCACAAATTTGACAACAAACAGGTCATGCACTCATGTATTCCACCCGGTCACGGCGTTGGAGCAGATCCTTGGTACCATGGAAGTTTTGGGAATCTCACCAATGGGCATCCTACGCACCCAATATGCTCAAGAATATTTCCGGTGTCCACACATGCGGCCATCCACAAATGTTCCTGTGGAGGCAAGGCCCTGATGAAGCAAGGGCGGTATCCTCATGAAATGCGATGCCAATGCATGAGTCGCACACACAAATCATGCACAAGTTTCAGGCACTCAATGTGCAAAAGGGAAGAAACTTCATCCCTGAATGACCACTATACAATGCAATCAATTCATACAGATGATGCATATGGGTTGCAACGATGTAAGTGTGCTACCTGAGGAATATGAAATCATCTGTCCCAAGGAGGGTCAAGATCTAGGCACATCGACAGGTATTCTAAGAAGAAGAGAAGCCCTCTAGTGGGAGCCCAGTACTTTGGGATGACCCACAAACTAAGAGAGTCAAAATCCTAAGGAGGAACAGTCCTAGCCAGGCCCAAGGTGGGCCTTTAACCACCTATAAGGGCCTCTATGGGCCTACCTTAGGGCCACCAAGGAGGACATCCAACCTCAACTGGGTCCCAAAAGGTAGCCTACTATATATGTAAAGAAAGGTCCAAGGCACAATCAACCCATGGCCTAGTGGGCCATACACTAAGCCCAAAAACAAAGGCAACCTGGTGGGCCCTTAAGCAAGGTTAGGGCCCAACCATAAGGGTCATAGGTTCATTCATTGTAGTAGGCCTAATGGGCAGCCCATTATCCCAACATATGGGAAATTCTTAAATTTTTAACACATGTAAGTTGGGCCTCACATCTCGGCCCAAGTATGGATTTATTATAGTGGGCAAACAAGGGCCCAACTACTTGAGTATTTGGCCCATAAGGCCCATCACAATGACATGGTAAATATAGGACCCAAGGGTTCAATGGGCCTATCAAAAGTTCCAGCCCAACCAAGGCTATAAGGCCCTTACTTAACTAAGAGACTAGCCCAAGAAGAATCCTATTTGGGATGGGCCTTTAATCATACACTAATTAAGCCCAAAAAAAATAAAATTAAGATGATAAGATACTGACATAAATCATCCTCAAATCTAGTGGGCCATATTGCCCCAAAGAACATCTATAGGCAACAGTTATTGGGCTCAATGCCAAATTCCAGCCCACCCAAATTTCTGGGTTGGTTGGAGTTCAGCATTAGAAGTATTTCTTAGTATAATTAATTTTGGATGGCTCACACACATCACTGTGGGCCCCACCAGATGAGAGAGGATATACAATACATATATGAAATGGGCTAGACTGTTAGAATGCAAGCCCAGCAGTAGCCTAAGGCAGGGATGTCCCATGTGTAGGCAGTCCTATGGGCCTGGGGTATATGGCCCAAAAATCTACCTAATGTGTTCTAATTGAATAAAAAGGGGGCAAGTATGATCGATCCCCTAAGGACCCTACATGGATGGGTGGTGGGACATTCAACACATCGAGGTGGGCCCACGAAGCAGGCTAGATGCCCCAACCTGGGCGTCCCTGCCTAGCAGACCACTTCCAGCCATACCACGGGCAACTCAAATGTATTTTGGATCTGAAATTTTACAGATTGATACTTCCATAGGTGACCTACACCCCCACAAAATTTTAAGATTTTTGGACACTTATAAATATTTTAATTTATTTAAATAAAATAAACTGTCCAGAAAATCGTACTGACCTAGACGTCCCAACGTGGTGGGCCAGTCCGGCCCTTGCCACCGTGTACACAGAGGTCTATTGGCCCTGAAATTTGGTAAGTGGGTCCTAGAATGGGTGGAACATATCTCCATAAAATTTCAGAATTTTTAGACATATATAAATATTTTAATTTATTTAAAGAAATCAATCTGTCCTAAAAATCGGACTGATCTGGACACCGTATTGTAATGGGCCAGTCCAGCCACCACCATGGTGTGTACAGGTGTCCATTGGCCCCAAAATTTTGTAGGTGGGTCCTACCATAAGTGAAACACCTCTCTGCAAAATTTTATGATTTTTGGATACTCATAAATATTTTAATTAAATTAGAAATTTCAATCTGTCTAGGAAGAGATGTTGCTGTCCATGCATTGTTTACCCAATAAGGTGGGCCCAACCTTCATCCAAGAGGGGGAAAATGGAGGTTTAGTATTTTCTTTATAAAATAAAGTAAGGTGGGGTCCATAAAAGTGGCCCATCCTTCAGAGAAATCAAGCTAAAGTGTATGTTTTCCCTCCATACATGTGGGTTGGACAGTTCAACAAGGTGGACCGCCCACCCCTATGGGCCTCCTTTTTGGGTACCATATCATGGACCATCTGAGGTATGACCCATCACACCTCATGGTGGGGTCCACACCTTCTCATTACACCCCATACTTATAAAGAAAATAATGACAATCATGATCCAAAAGTCCATGCCAAAGATTGAATATGACAATCCATGCAACAGTCCAAGTTTTTGGACAGCAATGCATGGCTGGACACATCAGCCTATATCTCAATAATCCCAGCCATAAAAAAGGTGTGTGGCCTTCCTCAGTGGGCCCCACATAAGTCCAGATCACATACTAGAACTAGGACACTTGCATGCATTTGATTAAGGTGTCCGATGATCATGGAGTTAGGTGATAAGAGCATCCCACCTTGCTGGATTTTTATTTTTATTTATTTTGGGACATCCAAGGCCCACTATAAATGGGCCACACACACTATCATCCATACATCAGAGAAAAGAGAAGAAGGAAAGAGAGTAATCCGGCCATGGGGGTAGGGCCCCGCCACTAGTGGGCCCTCCCAAGAGTGAATCATACCCATACAACTACATTGATTTTACATGCAACATAAAATCACTACATGCATGATATATAATTGTTATGGATGGTTGGGATGCCATCCCAACATGATCCTTAGGTCTAGATGACCTTAAGATGGAGTGGATTATAAAATACATCATGATGGGGTCCATGGAAATCTAAAGTCCAACTCCTCACAACCAAATTTGAAGAAATTCATATGGAGGAAAATGAAATGTTTATGCACTTTTACACTAGATTTATAACATTGTGAACTCAATGTGGGGTCTTGGCAATAAAATCCCAGAAAGTAAAGTGTGTGCAAAGATACTACGCTCACTTCCTGAACGGTTCAACTTTAAGGTAACCGCAATCCAGGAACTTCATGATACGGATAATATGAGGGTAGAAGAACTAGTTGGTTCTTTACAAACCTATGAGTTAAACTTTAAAGCTCTTAAAAGTAAATCCATTGCTCTCCAATCTTCTAAAGTTATTTCTCAAGAAAACTCGGATTTAGAAAATTCTGAAAACGATATGGCTCTTTTAGCGAAGAAATTTTACAAGATTTTCAAAAGCAAGAAAAGGGTAGATTTTCAAAAATCAAATGATAAGAAAAGATCTAAACCTAGATCTAAAAGTTAGAAGTCTTTGAAAGATAGTCAATGTTACAACTGCCAAGAGTATGGGCACTTAGCAAACAAATGTCCTAAAAAGGACAAAACAAAAAGAAAGGGTATGTTGGCTACTTGGGATGAATCATCTGATTTTAAAGCTTCTTATGAATTAGAAGATTCTGAGACCGAGTCGAGCAGTGAAGTTAAAGCCCTTATGACTCTAGCCAAATTCACTTTTCACATCATGATTATTCGACTGGCGAAGAAAATCTAAATAGTGATTATGAAAATGAAGATGATCTTCAAGATGCTTACAATGCCCTATACAAGGAAAGTTGTAAAATTGCTGTCAAACTTAAACTTCAAAAAGAAAAGTTTTTTAAACTCAAAGAATGTTTGAATCACTTGTTTTAGAAAAATTCCAAATTTTAGATTATTTTAAAAAATCAAAATGCGATTTAGAATTCAAAACCTCGCTGATTGAAAATCTGAAATCTGAAAATGAGATACTTAAAAATGAAGTATCTTCTCTTCTGAGTTTAAAGGATACATAGAGGTATGCCCAAGGAGATCCAAAGTTAGAAAAATTATTATTCGGATCAAGAAAAAGTGGCGATCGATCCGGATTGGGATATGATAAGAATATACCTCCTAAACAAAAGTATACTCCTCCGAAGTTTGTGAATGGAGAGTCCTCAAACTCAAAAGGGAAAAGTACTTATCAAGGTTTTTCTAAAAATATAAAAACTTTTCAAAAACCTAAAAGCAGCCATGTCAACTTTAAAAATCAGAACCGAAACCCTCTTGTTGAAAAGATAGTAGATTTACTCAAGGAGCTCTTAAAATCTAACTCAGTAGGTCATTCTTACAACATCAGTCAGAAGAAGACCAACTATACTCCTAAACCCAAAACAGTTCTGAAATGGGTTCCTAAAGTTGCCTACTTGGTTGCTCACACCGCTTTCAAAGCCACAGGCCATTCAAAGTGGTACCTAAACAGTGGATGCTCAAGGCATATGACTGGTGATAAAGGTTTATTCACCGATCTCAAAGACATGACTGATGGTTCAATCACATTTGGTGATGGCAGCAACTGCAAGATTATGGGCCAAGGTACTATTCAACTCTATAACCTTCCTTTGTTTAAATATGTTTTATATGTTGAAGGTCTTCAACATAACTTGCTTAGCATATCTCAAATATGTGACAATAATCATAGTGTACGGTTTTCTAATCACAGCTATGAGATTCTAAACAATAAGGGTTCAGTAATACTAACTGGACATAGAACGTCTGAAAACTACTATATTGTTAGTGAATCTAGCTCATCTAATCAATCGTGTTACATGGTCCATACAGACGAGACTGACTTATGGCACAAACGTCTTGGACAAGTACACTACCGAAATCTATATATATTGAGCAAATGAGAACTTATAAGAGGTCTACCCAAACTACAAAAATTAGATAAAATATGTGGTGAATGCCAGATTGGCAAACAAACAAGGAACTCACACAAAAAGGTGAATTTCAATACCACATCAAGACCACTCGAGCTTCTCCATATGGATCTAGTAGGACCTACCAGGACGGAAAGTCGAGGTGGCAAAAGATATATCTTGGTAATTGTAGATGACTTTACTAGATATACATGGGTAGTCTTCTTAAGGGACAAATCAGAAACCTTTAAAGAAGTGAAAAAGGTTCTTAAAAGGATTCAAACTGAAAAAGGTTCTCAAGTCAGTAAGATTCGTAGTGATCATGGATCTGAATTTGAGAATAGCGGTTTTGAGAAGTTCTGTAGCGACCAGGGAATATTACATGAATTCTCAGCGCCCAAAACTCCACAACAAAATGGTATAGTTGAAAGGAAAAATAGAGTGCTTCAAGAAATGGCTAATGTCATGTTGAATAGTATGAAGCTCTCTAAGAATCTTTGGGCTGAAGCAGTCAATACAGCTTGCTATATTATTAACCGAGTTTACACTAGTAAAGGTAATAATAAAACGGCTTACGAAATGTGGTTCGATAAAAAGCCTACTATCAAATACTTTTGAGTTTTTGGCAGCAAGTGCTATATTTTACGAGATCGTGAAAATCTGAAAAAGTTTGATATGAAAAGTGATGAAGGGATCTTTTTAGGATACTCTTTAAACAGTCGAGCTTATAGGGTTCTGAACAAAAGGACCGGTGTGATTCAAGATTCCATCAATGTGGTCATTGATGATCACTTAAACACACCAGTCTCAAATTCAGATAATGATGAAGTACTAGTAATTGATAAATCTGATATTTCATCTAATCAGACTGATTCTGAACTGAGGACTGTTAAAGATCATCCAACCACACAGATTCTTGGAAACCCTCTCACTGGTGTTCGTACCCGTAGACAACTTGAGGATATATGCAATTACGTATGTTTTACATCCCAGATAGAACCATCTAACGTAAAAGAAGCTCTTGCTGATGAAAACTGGATTGTTGCGATGCAAGAAGAACTTAACCAATTTGTGAGAAATGATGTTTGGTATCTCGTACCTAGACCTAAAGATAAACACATCATTGGAACCAAATGGATTTTCAAAAATAAGTCTGACGAACTTGGCAATATAATTAGAAACAAGGCTAGGCTAGTGGTACAAGGTTACACTCAAATTGAAGGTATTGACTATGATGAAACCTTTGCACCAGTAGCACGTCTTGAATCAATCAGACTCTTTATATCCATTGCATGTTTTAGAAAGTTTAAGATTTACCAAATGGATGTGAAAAGTGCATTTTTAAATAGCGATCTGCATGAGGAAGTTTATGTTGAACAACTAATGGGTTTTGAAGACCCCAAAAATGTTGATCATGTGTATCGTCTTAAAAAGGCACTTTACGGTTTAAAACAAGCTCCTAGGGCATGGTATGAGAAACTAACAAAGTTTCTATTAAGCCATAATTTTCAAATGGGATGTGTTGATAAAACTCTATTTATTAAAAAACATAAGGATCACATCTTATTAGTACAAATCTATGTTGATGATATCATTTATGGATCTACCTATACTGACATGACTATTGAGTTTGCAGATTTGATGAAATCTCAGTTTGAAATGAGCTTGGTTGGGGAATTGAATTATTTCCTCGGGTTACAAGTAAAACAAAAACCTGATGGAATGTTCATTTCTCAATCTAAAAATGCCATGAACTTGATTAAGAGATTTGGATTTGAGAATGGTAAGAACTTTGATACTCCTATGAGTACAACCTTGAAACTCTCAAAAGATTCTGCAGGTAAAAATGTGAATATGAAATTATATTGGAGTATGATTGGTAGCCTATTGTATTTAACTGCTAGTAGACCAGATATCGCTCTAAGTGTTGGTATTTGCGCTAGATATTAGTTTGAACCTAAAGAGTCGCACTTGACTGCTGTCAAGCGGATTAGAAGATATGTTGCAAGTTCTGTTAATCTCGGTCTCTGGTATCCTCATGAGACTAGTGTTCAATTAGCTGGGTACTCGGATGCTGACTGGGCTGGTAATCTTGATTATCGAAAATCAACTAGTGGTGGTTGTTTTTATATCAAAAACTGTTTAGTTTCTTGGTTTAGTAAGAAACAAAGTTCTATATCACTTTCAATAGCTGAAGCTGAATATATCATAGCTAGTAATACGTGTACACAGCTTGTTTGGATGAAACGTATGCTAAGTGATTATGGAATTAAACAGGATTCTATGTTATTATATTGTGATAATTCCAGTGCCATATATATTTCAAAAAATCCAATTCAACATTCTCGTACTAAGCACATTGATATTAGATTTCATTATATTCGGGAATTAGTTGAAGAAAAGGTTATATCTTTGGAATATATCCCTACCGAGATTCAACATGCTGATATTTTCACTAAACCGCTCGACAAAAACAGGTTTAACAAAACGAAATTTGATCTCGGCATGTACATTTTAAAATGATTAATTATGCCTATTTGTATCATATTGTATATATTTGCTAGTTTAGTTTTCAAATCTTGAAAAATATGCAAAAATCAGATTTTTTGGCCTGTACTCGACCAGTCGTGAGTATCCACGACCAGTCGTTCTATGACCGGTCATGTATATCCACGACCAGTCGTGAATCGCGTGGATTCACTTAAAATTTGGGGGAAATCACTTTCTTCTTCATTTCAACTTCTCTCTCCAACGAGCCGACACACGACTAGTCGAACCCATCTTCCAAAATCTTCAAGGTTAGTGCTCCATTTACATTTTGCTTGTAGATTTGTGTCTAGATTGCTTCTATTTCTCTCTTGGAGTTGTCTATTTTGAATTTAGTTGAGATTTGGGGTTTTTCTTTTGAAAAATCTGATTTGAGAAAACCCATTTCTCAATCCATTGCAACTTTTTATATTCTTGAAATCATTGTTGCATATGCCTCCTAGAGGAAGAAAATCAATGTCCTGTGGTCCGTCTTCCTCTTCTAGATTAGTCTCTATCACTAAGCGTCATCTTAGGCCTCCTGAGGACGATCCATCTTATGTTCGGGACATCAGATTGCGTAATGTCATTGTTGAGCATCCAGTAGATATTAATCATGTTGCTCCTTTTGATATTTTTCCTATGCTCCAATCTATAGGTTGGAATAACTTATTGCTTTGGGGTGGGCCAGCATACCGGTCCATTGCCCAATCCATGTTTGCATGCATATGTGCTTTCTCACTGGAAAATTTAACTTTTTCTATCTCCACAAGAGAAGGGCCATTTGAAGTTGATCGTCATTTGATTTCAGCCCTTATGGATATTCTAGTGAATGATGAGGGTATTCCCATCCATACTTTATCTGATAAACCCTCTGTCGCTGAAAAACGTATGCTGACTAAGGACTTATGCAATTTGGATGTACAATGGACGCATAAAGGGAATGCGCTTCCTTCAAAATATCTGTTACCCAAATACAGAATTCTTCACAAAATTTTTATGTCTAATTTGTATCCTCGGTCAGGTAATAAATCTGAATTGACGTCCTTCATAGTTCGTATTCTTCATTCTGTTATCAGAGGTGTTAACATTTGTTGACCATCTTTGATTTGTCACTTCATCATTCAATTTCGACTCCATCCTGGTCACAGTGATATTCCTTTTGGATATTTGATGACTGTGTTGGCTACACATATGTCAGTCGACATGCCGGTTGGAGAGGCCCCTATCCATCATCTGATATTTAACAATTCCAATATCAATAAGATGAAGCTGGATTTCCTTCCTAGCCAAGGTGATGGTGTTGGCAGTGCTGAAGCTGAACATGAGGAAGAAGCTGGTGATCTTCCTCCTGATTATATTAACATAGATTATATTTTTGAAGAACTTGAGTTTGATTCTACAAATGATCCAGATTATGATCCTTCTTTATTTGATGCACGTCTAAGTGCATTGGAAAATAAAGTTGAGAATCTAAATGTTAAGATGGAAAACATGCCTGTTGCCCATGATTTACAGTTCAAATATATGCGCAAATATCTTAGGCGCTTGAACGAAGGCATGCATCAACTTGATCCTTCCATTCCTGCTCCTTTATCTGGGTTAGATTGGTATTTTTAAGATTACTGGTCTGTAATAACTTTATTACTCCTAACTAGTTTTTGAGTTTGTCACTCTCTTTAACTTAGCTCAGTCTATGAATTATGTGCATTGCTTATGCTATGTTCTCATATCTTGACAAGTTACCTCTCATATTTCTCATTTATTACTTCTCCTCAGCCATCTAGGTTGTGCTCCCTTTGTCATATTATGACAAAAAGGGGGAGTACGGATATGTTATAGATATGTATATGTATGGTGTTTTATGAGTATGTTACTCAGGGGGAGTATTAGCAGAGGTGTGAAGAGGTGGACCGTATGTTGAATAATATTGATTTTCAAGTCTGTAGGATACCGGTTGAAAACAACTAGTGCATGATTCTGTAATCAGATATAACAACTGGTGCATGATTCTCTAATCAAATATTCTGTGTTATATAACATATCTTGAAAGTGTGTTTTGTCACTAATTTGACAAAGGAGGAGATTGTAAGTGCTATAGTTTAAAGCCTTGTTTGTTATCAAATTTGTGGTGCTAAAGACACTACTATGAAGCTTGCGTATATGAAGAACAGAGCTCTACTCAAGATCAACTTAGTTTGACAGGCACTGTTCATAAGTCAAGACTCGAGAAAGTGAGATTGTTCGACTAGATTCAAGAAGCTTTCAAGTTCAATCTCAAGATCTTAAAAAGCTCTCAAGTTTAAACGACATTAAGACTTCAAGCTCCATTACTTTCAAAGGTCACTCGTCTCTAAAGTTTCAATGTCCTTACTTCACTATTGAGGTATGACCGACCATAGGTTGACTTTTAGAGTAGGTCATTTTGGATACATAATTCATATGTTTTATATAAGTAAGTTTGGTCTATTCTAAGACTTGTCCAGGACTTTGTTCGGACTAGTCCTAGCACTGCTTCGATCTGTCTAAACATTTCCTAGATCAGTCATAAGTTTGTTACAAAAATTAGAAATTTTCTGTTATGCTTTAACTAGTCTTAGGGATTGTTCGACCAGTCGTAGGAACAGTTTCGACTGTATCTACGACTAGTCGTAGACCTATGACTCAAAGAACAACGTTGAAATTAGACAACCTACGACCAGTCAAAGGGATCCTACGACCAGTCGTGAAACTGCTAAATCTTATCGCGCCCAAATTTTTAAATATCTGTTGGTTCTATGACCAGTCATAGAGGTCCTTAGACCAGTCGAAGGCGTGATTAATCTCAGAATAAATAAAGAAATTCAAGTTAATTTAATTCGGTCTTCTCAGATAAGTCGGTACTCCATTTAAGCTAAGTATGCATATTTAATATTCTCTTTCTTTAGCTTTGTTAATTGATTTTGTTTCTTGCATTCCAATCTAATCTGAAAAGAGGAATTGTTGTTTTCCTTTTTCTAGAATCAAAATCAATTAGAGCTAGCCCTTTTGTTTTAATTTAAAATCTATTAGAACCTAGAACCATTATAAAGTGAGTATTGGACATTGAACTTTGACATTCAAATCTCTACTCCGACTTGGTTCTTCTGGGCTGCTACAACGAAGGAGAAAATCAGGTATTTTACAATTTGTGTAATTTACATTGTTTGGTTTTATTTGAGGTTAAGCCAAAAAAATCTCAAAGTTGTTGGTTATCTGAGGAGAGCCAGAAAACTCAGAAGTGAGGGTTTTTGAATTGTGTAAGCCCTTTGAAAAAGACACAATTGTGAAGGTTTTGGGTGAACCTGTGAAAACCTATTTGATAGTGAATGCTAATATCCCTTGTGTGAGGATATTAGGAGTGGAGTAGCATTCTGTGTGGCTGTTGTTTAACAGTTGGTGAACACACAGGCAAACCACTATAATTCTTTGTGTTGTGGATGTGTGATTTATATTTCCTATCTTTTATCATTCAGAATTGTGGAATGTATGTGTGGATGTGAATGTTGTAAATTTTACATTTCAAGCACAGTGGGGAATGTTGTAATAATTTAGATTTACATTTCAGCATTATATTTTTGCTATCTCTTTATTACGTTGAGCTTCAGTTTCTCTGTTTGTTCTAGAAATAAGGTTGTCCTACCATAAACTTTGGTTTTTGGTGTAAGGTTGTCCTTAGAACAATTTTTGTTTCTATTTCTCTATTTTAGGTTGCTTTCCATTCCTATACTGTGATTGGTGTATAGTGCTATCTATTCTTTATTTCATATTCCGCAGTATTTAACTTTAAATTGGCATAGTCCTATTCACTCCCCCCTCTAGGACATATAGCTTGGCCATTTCACATACCACATCACAGCAGCCGTATCGCTGCTGTGCAATAGGCCAGCCAATCGGCTACCATGGTGGGTGGGTCCCACGTGGTATCCTTCCCTAGTACCTATATATTACGTATATATATATATATATATCAAATATATTATATAATATATTATTTTGTATATTTTTATATATTGTTTTTTCTGCAATTCCAGCATCCAGCGTCCATGGATTGGACAGACGACTGGATGTACACATACATCATGGTGGGCCCCACACGCTACCATGGTGGGGTCCACGTCCAATGAATGGACGGTTAGGATATAACATATACCTTATGGTGGGATCTACCATCCACATGGCTGGGTGGTGTGGATCTCAGATGCCACATGGTGGGCCACAAAACTTATTAACGTAAGTTAGCAGCTATATAGCTGCACGGTACACCAACCAATCATCATCTAGTATTCATGGATTGTATAGATGGTTGGATGTACACATACATCATGGTGGGCACACATCAAAGAGAGAGAGAGAGAGATAAGGAGAGAGATAGTGAGAGAAATGTGAAAGGGAGGGACCCCGCCACTATTAGGCCCTCCCTTATACAATGCATATATCAAGTGGGTCCCACAACAAATGGGCCCTTAAAAAATCAACAGTGGATCACCCTCCTATTGGCCTCCTTCTTTAGCTCCTTGGACTCCTAAGCTCCATGGCTTCGATCTTGATGGAGGATGATGAAGATTGGACGGCTAAGATGTGAGATTGGTGTAGGAGAGTGGGCCACACTTGGGTTACTTGGGAATCTTGGATGTTGGATGCTCTCCTTGGGAGCTTGAGAGTGAAAAGGGAAATGATAGAGAGAGAGAGAGAGAGATGATGGATGAAAAGAGATGGGATGGATGTAAGGAAGGGATGGGTTGGGTTAAATTTTGGGTGAGAGAGTGATGGGCGGAGAGAGATAGAGTTGACTTTTGGTAAGGGTGGTGTAAGAGAGGGATGGTTGCTTGTACTTGATTTGATTGATTGGTTGGTTGAGTGATTGATTGGATAGGTTGTAGAGATTCTCTCAGAATTCGCACGCACAGCGTTTTCCTCGAAATGAACGTGAGCCCACATATTCTAGCCCGAGTATGGCATCAGCGCGCGAGACGTGGCGTTGGAACTGTGGCAACGGTGCGGTAGTTAGGATATAAGTTTCTAGACGGGCCGATATTGATCTTCGGAATGTGACTTAGGGTCACGAGCAAATACCGATTACAGGTCGCGGGTCGCCGGAATTCGACTGGGAGGACTGAGGAAGCCTATAGAATGGTATAGACTATGATACGGGCCTTACACATAGAATCTTATGTAAATTCATAATCATTTAACATCTTCCTCATCCACACAAGTTTTTTTTAACAAGCACACACCCCCACACACTCACGCTAGTGGAATTTCACCACCTATGGGTACTCAAACCCTTGACCGAGTGTTGAAACTCCCAAGAGTGTACCACCTGAGCAAGAGTAAGGATCCACACAAGTTAGAGTGCATGCATTACCGGCTGTAATATACTCAGCCTCAGCTGTGGAAAGCGATACGGAACTCTGTTTCTTACTATGTCACGAAACTAGACAATTCCAGACATAAAAACATCCACCGCTAGTAGACTTATGATCATCAATATTACCAGCCCAATCAGCATCCGTATAACTGGCTAATTAAACATTAGTATCATAGGGATACTAAATACCAAGATTGACCATACTTGCGATATATCTCAAAATATGCTTAACAATAATCAGGTGGGATTCTTTAGGGACAGATTGATATCTATCACATATTGCTGTGCTGAATGCAATATCAGGTCGACTCATAGTTAAATATAATAAATTACCTATCATACTACGATACAACTTAGGATCTACACTTTTACCTGTTGAATCCTTAGAGAGCTTAAGTGTCGTACTTATAGGAGTATCAAAATTTTTACCGCTCTTAAATCCAAACTTTTTCACTAAGTTTAGGGCATACTTGGTTTAAGAAAAAAAGATCCCGTCTTTAAGCTGTTTCACTTGCAGACCTAAAAAATAATTCAGTTCTCCAACCATACTCATTTCAAACTTGAACGTCATCAAATCTGCAAACTCAACAGACATGTTAGAACAAGTAGATCCATAGATAATCTCATTAACATATATCTGTACTATCGGTATGTGATCATTGTGTTTCTTTACAAATAATGTCTTATCAACACTCCCCATTACAAAGTTATGACTCAGTAGAAACTTAGTCAACTTCTCATACCATGCTATGGGAGCTTATTTTAAACCATAGAGTGCTTTTTTTTTCCAGATGATAAACATGATTAGAATCTTTAGGGTCTTCAAAACCTTTAGGCTGTTCTACATATACCTCCTCATGCAAATCACCATTCAAGAAAGTACTCTTAACATCCATTTGATAGATTTTAAAATTTTTGTATCAAGCAATGGATATGAATAGTTTAATAGATTCAAGATGAGCTACTGGGGCAAAGGTTTAATCATAATCGATGCCTTCTATCTGAGTGTACCATTGTACAACCAGTCTAGCCTTATTTCTTATAATGTTACCTAATTTATCAGACTTATTTTTAAAGATCCATTTAGTTAGAATAATATGCTTATAACTAGGTCTAGGGACTAAGTACCATACATCATTCCTTACAAATTGTTTAAGTTCATCTTGCATAGCCACTATCCAGTTTTCATCAGCAAGCGCTTCTTTTACGTTGACCGGCTCAATCTAGGATGTAAAGCACACATAATTACAAATCTTTTCTAATTATCTACGAGTGCACACACCCGTGAGAGGGATTCCAAGAATTTGATCAGTTGGATGGCCTTTAACTGACCGTAGTTCAGTGTCATTTTGACTAGATGAAGAGTCTGGTTTATCAAATAAAGAGACTTCATCATCTTCTGAACTTGAGACAGGTGTATTCAAGTGATCATCTATAACCACATTAATGGGTTCCTGAATTATACCAGTCCTTTTGTCGAGAACATGATATGCCTGACTATTAAGCGAATATCCTAGGAAAATACCTTCGTCACTTTTAGTGTCGAATTTTTCAAGATTTTTCCGGTCACGCAAAATGTAGCACTTGCTGCCAAAAACTCAAAAGTATTTAACAGTAGGCTTCTTATTAAACCATAGTTCATATGCGGTCTTATTATTAGATTTTCTAGTATAAACACGGTTAATGATATGACATGCCGTTTTTACTGCTTCAGCCCAAAGATTTTTAAGAAGTTTCATACTATTTAACATTACATTAGCCATTTCTTTAAGCACATGATTTTTTCTTTTAACAACCCCATTTTGTTGAGGTGTCTTAGGAGCAGAAAATTCATGCGATATAACATGATCGCTTCAGAACTTCTCAAAACTGCTATTATCAAATTCGGAATCATGATCGCTTCGGATTTTAGAAACATGTGATTCATTCTCAGTTTGGATACGCTTGAGTACCCTTTTCACTTCATCGAGAGTTTTAGATTTCTCTGTCATGAAAACTACCCATGTATACTTAGTAAAATCATCTACTATTACCAGAATATATTTCTTACCACCTTGACTCTCCGTTCTAGTCGGTCTAACGAGATCCATGTGGAAGAGTTCAAGGGGTTTGGATGTGGCACTAGAGTTCACTTTCTTATGAGCACTCCTAGTTTGTTTTCCAATCTAACATTCACCACAAATTTTATTCATTTTCTTCAACTTGGGTAGACCTCTTATTACTTCACCTTTGCTCAATCTATAAAGATTACGATAGTGTATATGTCCTAGGCGTTTATACCATAGTTCGGTCTCATTGGTTTGGACCATAACACGATAACTTAGACAAGCTTGAATCACTAACTATATAGTAGTTCTCAGATGTTCTGTGACCAGTTAATATCACAGAACCATTCTCATTAGAAATCTCACAGTCTTGGTTAGTGAATTTGATGCTATGTTTATTATCACAAATTTGAGAAATGCTTAAGAGATTATACTTAAAGCCCTCTACAAACAAAACATTCTCAAATGGAGGAAGATTAAAGAGTTGAACTATACCTTGGCCAACAATTTTGCAGTTGCTACCATCATTGAATGTGATAGATCCATCAGTCATATCTTTAAGATTGGTGAATAAATCTTTGTCACCTGTCATGTGTCTAGAACAACCACTGTCTAGATACCACTTTGATTAACTGAAGCCTTGAAAGCGGTGTGAAAAACGAGACAAGCAACCTTAAGGACTCATTTCATTACTATTTTTGGTTTTGGAGCATAGTTGGTTTTTCTATACTTGTAGTTGTTATATATTCTACCATTCGAGTTAGATTTTATAAGCTCCTTGAGTAAATCTACAATTTTCTTAGCTAAGGGGTTATGATTTTGATTTCTATAATTGATATGGTTGCTTTTAGATTTCATAGCTTGAAAACTTTTAGAATTTTGAAACTATTTTGATTTAGACTTTTCCCTTTTGAGTTAGAGGACTCCCCTTCAACAAACTTAGGTGGAGTGGACTTACTTTTAGGAGGTGTATTCTTATCGTAACCTAGACCAGATCTATCGCCACATTTCCTTGATCCGGTTAGCAGTCTTTCTAGTTTAGAATCACCCTGGGCGTACCTTCAAGTATCCTTCAAACTCAAGAGAGAAGAGACTTCTAGTTTTAGTTTTTCATTTTCTAATTTAAGGTTTTCAACTTAGGATGTTTTGAAATCTAAATCACACATATAGGTTTTTCAAAACAATCAGAAAAATGTGATTTTTCTAAAACTAAGTTATCAAAATCTTCTTTTAACTTTAAAAACTTTTCTTTTTGAAGTTTTAGTTTTATAGCTATCTTGCAACTTTCACTGTGTAGGGCATTATAGCCATCTTGTAAATCATCATCATTTTCAGGGTCGCTTCTCAGATTTTCATCATAAGCTGAATTATAACTATTTGAGGAAGTGACTCTGGCTAGAGTCATTAAGGCCTTGACCTCATTAGTAGACTCAGGTTTAGAATCATCTGACTCAGAAGAAGCTTCAGAGCAAGATGACTCATCCCATGTGGCCAACATACCTTTCTTCTTAGTTTGTCCCTCTTTGGGCACTTGTTTGCTAGATGCCGTATTCATGGTAGTTGAAGCATTGGCTGTCTTTAATAGATTTCCAATTTTTAGATCTAGTCCTTTTCTTTTCAGAAGGTTTTTGAAAATCTATCCTCTTTTTACTTTTGAAAATTTTATAAAACTTCTTGGCTAATAGTGTCATGTCATCTTCAGAATTTTCACAATCAAAATTACTAGTATTATTTTGAGAAATATTTTTAGAAAACTTAAGGGCTATGGATTTACCTTTAGGAGCTTTAAAATTTAACTCGTAGGTTTATAAAGAATCAACAAGCTCTTCAACCCTCATATTATTCGTATTACAAAGTTCCTGAATGGCAATCACTTTAGAATTGAACCTATCAGACAATGAGCGCAATATTTTTGCACAAACTTTACTTTCTGGGATACTATCACCAAAACCCCACACAGAGTTGACTATGTCATTTAACTTAGTATAGAAGTCCATGAAAGTTTCACCTTCTTCCATATGTATCTCCTCAAACCGAGTGGTGAGGATTTGAAGTTTAGATTTCTTGACAATAGTCGTACCGTCGTGTGTCATGTCTAGAATGTCTTAGGCTTGCTCTGCAGTATCAAAAGATATAATTCTTTTGAATTCATCCGGTGATAGTGCGTAAGTGATTGCATTTAAAGCCTTTGCATTAGCACTCCTCTCATTTTTCTGAAGTGTGGTACATGAAAAATAAGACGTAACTTTAACAGATATAGTTCCATCAGTGCCTAGAACTTCAGTTGTGAGTGGGTTCCATCTAGTCACTGTGGCTTGTCACACGCTCTCATCTATGGACCTTAAAAAGATCCTCATTCTAGCTTTTCAATAGGTGTAATTGGAGTCATCAAAAGGTGGAGGCCTAGTAATTGAGAGGCTATCAAAATTTGACATCTTTAAGATCAGTTATCTCAGGAAATGAATCTAAATAGTAAAAAGGAGCTATTAGGCTCTGACACCACTTGAAAAGGCCGAGCTAAATGTCCTAGAAGGGGGGGGGGGGTGAATAGGACTATGCCAAATAAAAAATAAATACGGAATACAAAGATAGATAGCACAATCAAATAATGAAATAGCATAAGTAAATAGCAACCTCAAATGCACTAGTCTTGAGAGGTTGATATAAACTTAGTTCTAAGGACAAACTAACACCAAAAACCAAAGGCTTATTGTAGGATAACCTTACTAGAATGTTTGTAAGTATCAAAAACCCAAACCAATAAAGAGGCAAAGGAAATAAAGTAAGGTATTATAACATTTACCACAAGTGCATAAAGTAAATTACACCATTCACCACAAGTGCATAAAGTAAATCACAACATTCACACACAAGCAAATTCAATCATCTACCACAAGTCCAAAAATTATAGTGGTTCGTTTGTGTGTACACCAACTGTTTGAAAAATAACCACAAAACTACTACACTTCCAATATCCACACCCACGGGATATTGGCTTTCGCTATGAAAAAGGTTTTTCAAGGTTCACCTTAAAACCTTCACAATTGTGTCTTTAGATGGGCTTACACAATTACAAAAACCCCAGACTCTAAGATTTTTTGGATTACCTCAAACAAAACCAAAAATGAGATTTTCTGGCATAACCTCACAAACCATAAAAGATACATAAAGATTAAATGGTACTTATCTGGAAAATTCTCCTTATAAAGAATCCCGGTAGAACCAATCCGATGTAAACGAAGATGTTCAGTGTCCAGTCTCACAAATGAAAGGTTCTTGATCTAAATGATTTTTAGATTAATTCAGTATAGGCTACTTTGATTTGATTTTGATCTTAAAGAGGGTAAAATCATAATTCCCTTCTTTAATGAAATTGAGTTGAATGGAGATCACAAAATCAAATGCAAAAAGCTATTTAAGAGAATTTAAAATGATCACAACATAGCTTAAAAAGTGTAGGAACTTATCTCTTAGAGTGATGGTTTGATATAACTCGGAATGAATGAAAAACTCTGAGATTTGTCCTCTATTTATAGGTAAAAATACCGTTCTCTCAACTGGTCTAAGGGTCGGTTCGACTGGTTGAATGACCAACCAAATTTCAAAATTTATGACGTGATAAGATAAGGTCGTTACTCGACTGGTTGAGTGGCTTGCTCAACTGGTCGAGTGGCTTGCTCAACTGGTCGAGTGAAATGAAAAAACCTTGCTGGACTTTGAGTTGAGCATGCACAACCGATCGAGCACTGTTCACTTGACTGGTTGAGCAGTCTCCACAACTGGTAGAGGGTCCAGCAGAAAAATCTAAAAATTTACAACAAATCTTGGACTGGTCGAGCCAGAGCTTAGACTAGTCGAATAAAGACTAGGACTAGTCAAGGAAATGACTTATAAACTTATGAAATGACCCACATAGCATATGCAATGAATATGACCTAACCTATGGTCAATCTAGGGTTTTCCATACCTTGTTTGTAAGTTCGAACAATTGAAACATCGTTCGCTCCGCTAATTCATACACTTGAAATACTTGAAGCTTGTCTTCAAATCTTGAACTCGAGCTTGAGTGAAGACCTGAGTTCTTAAGTCTTTAAAGTACTGAACTTGTAGATTAAACTTGAACTTGAGCCTTGAACTTGTACTTGTACTTAAGCTTGAAATCTTGAACTTCAACAACATATCTTTAACTTGAATACATAAAGAAGTTCAATGAAGACTTGGACAACTTTAAAATGCACAAAGTTGATCTATACATCTCATCAATACATGATATGGATTCTAAATGATTTGGCATAACAAAATTTGACACCACTAGGTGCTAGATTTATAATACAGCATTTACAATTTAGACCCTCTATTAGCTTGGAAGCCATATAGTTACTTTGCCACTCTTTCGATTAAAGTTAGGCATTGTTTGTTCTTAGTAGAAAATAATTTTGAAAAATCCTATTCACCCCCCTCTAGGACATTTGTACATACTTCATACTTCAGTAATAGCGGTTCTACCGCAATTTCACTCACTTCCTTTACTACCAAAATGGATCAAAGGATACAGACTAAATCTACAGTGAAGGAATATTTTAATCTGTATCCATTGGTACCATAACCTAAGGCCCACAATGGGGTGATCCGTTCCATCCACCTTGTCGACCAGCTCATTGTGGTCCCAAGAAGTCCTGACTTGGGCATGGTCCACTTCCAACAAACATAACAGTGGGCCTGGAAAGTTTTAACAGTGGGTGACACTATCACCATCATTTTCTATTTTGTGGCTGATTAGGCTGATATTTGGGCCCCAACCCTAAAATGACATGCCAAAAAGGATGGGCAGCATGGATTATACACATACATCAATGTGGGCCCTACGAGTTGGGCTTTTCCAATGCCCCAAAAGGGCTTCCACCACGTCATATTCTCGGGATTGAATACAACTTAACTTCTTATTCACTAAAAAACCGTACAACTATTGATACAAGGACAAGGTCAATTTGGTATGAATACAACTACCTTCATAATATTTAGAACTTCCATTCGATTTAGAGATTTTAACCATACCAATATGCTAGTATAGTCAAAATCCCTATTCACACAGACCTGGACGAAGGGAAAATACGAATATCATCTTGATCTTGATGTTTTTGTAACCCTAAGAAGTTTTTAGTGATAGGCATTTAATCACCATTGTTTCTTATGGTGTGGGCTACCTAAGATTTTTATCTATCTCATTTTTATTTTCATGCCTTAAAATGAGCTCGTATAATGGATGGCTGGTGTGGATAAAACACACACATCATTATGGACCCACAAACTATTTCCAGTAGCACAAAGTACTGATGTCCATGTTGTGTGCTACACTACACAATTCGAGTCCATTTTCTTAGGGACCAAAGAGTGGGTAGCGATGAAATCTCTGCATGAGACCCTATTGTGTCCGGCTACATAGACAACGAAAATATTTTACCACCATCCAATGCTACTAAAAGGCATTTGCTTTCCAAATCTGAATATGAGGCCCAATTGCTAGATCCATTTGTTTCTAGGCCCTAATATTCCCATGGGATTACATTATGGTCAATAAATGTGTCGTAGATGTAAGGCCCATATCCTAGTCCGTACCGTTCCTTACACTCCTGCCAACATCCTCGTCAAATTTTGGCAACCCACGACCTATAATCGGTGTTTGTGCGTGACTCTAAGTCACATCCCATAGATCCGAGTCAACTCAACCCGAGACTTGTTTTATTGCGATCGTGCAGTCGCCGTAGTTCCAACGCCGCGTCTTGTGCACCGATGCGATACCCAAGCTAGGAGTTGTAGGCCCGCGTATGTTTCTAGGAAATGCAACACATTATGTATCCTAAGAGAATCTCTACCCACCTATCACATCAATCAATCAAGTACACATCCCATCACAACCCATACCTAACCCATCCCTCTCTTACCAACAAGGTATGACTCCCATCTCTCTCTCTCTCTCTCACCCAAAAGTCAACACAACTCATACCTCTCACGTCATTCTTCCTACACACCCATCTCTCTCTCCTTACATCTCCCATCCTTCACTTTATCTCATTCCATTCTCTACCAGTTTTCCTAGCAACCAAGAGAGAAAAGAGAAAGAACCTAAGATCAAGGCCCACCTTCCTATCCCCTAATCTCCCATCCTAACCCTTCAATTCTCATCATCTTCCATCAAAGAAGAAGCCAAGGAGCTTAGCATTCTAAGGAACCAAGAAGAAGTGTAATCGATGGGTGTTTTGTAGGATTAGATTGTGATTTTTTATGATGGGCCAAGTGGGGCCTACTGATTGATGGTATGGATCTCATTTAGGACCCAAGGTGTGGCGAATGACCCACCATGATTCATATATGTAGATCCATGATGGGGTCATTCTCCATGGACCCCACCATGATGTTTATTTGATGATCAACATGTAGAGGTCATCTAGACCTTAAGTTTGTGGTGGGGATGGTATCTGCACCTTGATTTCCATTTTTGAGGGCCCACAGGTATTTGGATCCATTTTGATGCATTGTATTTACATGGCCCACTTAGGGAGGGCTCATAGTGGCGGAGCCCTCCATCACACGTCTCTCTCTCTCTCTCTCTCTCTCTCTCTCTCTCTCTCTCTCTCTCTCTCTCTCTCTTCCCCATCTTATGGCCCACCATGATGTATTTTTTTATCCATGCCGTCCACCACGTGGAGCACGCCACTGTCCATCCAGGGGCCCACCTTGCTTCCCGTTTTCAGGTGGGTCTAGATGAAGGAAATCACAAATATCAGCTTTTATCCTAAGTTGGTGGGCCACACGTGGGACCCACCTGATGTACCTGTTCCATCCACACCATCTAGTGGATTGGACAGTGGAAACCCACCATAATTCATGTGTTATGCACCCACCATCCAGGGGCCAGGACGGTGGGGCCTACCTCCCACACATGTGGTATCCACATCGTCCAGCATGGATGGTGGGATCCACTGTGATGTGAGTGTTCTATCCACGCTGCCCAGCAGCCATGGACCTCACCCACATGGGACCACTGTGATACATGTATTTTATATCCCCACCATCCATCCAGCATGTGGACCACACGTGAGGTGTGTGCTGTATTTCCATTGTCCAGCTGGGACGGTGGGACACACGTGATGGGTTTGATCCCCACTGTCTATCCATCATGTGGACTACACATGAGGTGTGTGTTGTATACACACCATCCATCCAGGGGACCACCATGATGTACGTGTTTAATCCAAGTCGTCTAGTGGCTGTGGACCCCACATGATGTATGTGTTGTATCTCCAACGTCCAGGTAGGATGGTGGAAACCACCATGATGTATGTTAATCTAAACCGTTCATTTACTAGATGCCTGAATAGGGCCAGCAACCACAGGGCCTATCTGACTTGTGCAGGCCCACTTGTTGTATTTGAGGCCCACTTGCTGACGTGAGGCCCATTGTGATGTATTTCCGACCCATGTGATGAGGCCCATTATGATGTATATGCGGCCCATGTGATGAGGCCCATTGTGATGTATTTGAGGCCTAAGTGGTCAGGCCCATTGTGTTATATTTCAGGCCCAAATGGTCAAGTGCAATGCGATGTATATGAGGCCCAGGTATGAGGCCCATTGTGATGTATTTGAGGCCCAGGTACAAGGCTCGATGTGATGTATATAAGGCCCTTGTGTGAGGCCCGATGTGATGTATATGAAGCCCATGTGGTGAGGCCCAATATGATGTATATGTGGCCCTTGTGTGAGGCCTAATGTGATGTACATGAGGCCCTTGTGTGAGGCCCATTGTGGTACATATGAGGCCTATGTGATGAAGCTCAATTGTGAGGTGTGATTCCACCATGATGTAGGTGATAACATTTATGATGATCATCCATTCCTAACAAGTATTAAGACCATGGACCCCATTATAAGATAGTTTCAAATGGGTCACACCTTGGGGGCAATGGTGGTTAAATGTCCACATTGTAAACGGTGGTTAAATGTCTCCGTCGAACAGCTCCCTAGGGCCCGTTGTTAAGCCCATGACCATCTTACCTTATTGGGCTATCCTAAATCATTCGGCCCCCATAAGTGTTACCCATCTTACCCTAGAGGGCTAATGTAATGACCCGAAAAATTTTATGCTAAGACCCGAGTACTACCTCTATTTTTCCTTAGAAGCTATTTGGGGTAATTAGTGCTAAACTCGATTGCTTGTGAAATTTGCATCAATCACTTTAAATTTGATCTGCATGACTCAAAACCTGTAGAATCATTAGCGCTATGTTACTCTGAAATATGGGATTCATCGCTAAATCCAGTTGTTCTTGGAAATTTTTGGAAGTTCTGGATCGGACCTGGACCGCGCGTCGGAAGTCCGATAGCGATAATCTTAGGCAGTATTGGTCACCATGTTGGACTTGGCCATCACTTCAAAAATCAAGTCCAGATGATGTTCTGGGTCGATTTGATTGAGTCCGGAGTGAAGAGTGTGAGAACGGTGAGAAATTAATGTGATTTTATGAAATCTGAGTCGTGTCGCTTGCACAACGATTTTAAGCAATCTGACCGTTGGATTCTGACCCAATTTCACCCTCGGATCAGGGAAGGTGGCCCAGGCATGTCCTTGTGCTTATGGACCTGATCGAGTTTCGGTGACCGTTAAATTGAGTGTGGTCTGTCACGGCTGATTTGTAGATCCGATCGGTACGAAAACTCAGTCGGACCTAGATCCATGGTCAGTGAGCTTAAGTCCGACCTCTCATGGAAAAAGGCCCACCGAAAGTGTTCTGTTGGATCGAGAGAGGCCTGTTTTGGTTATAACTGTAAGTGCTATAGTTTATATCCCTGTCTGTTGTCAAATTTGTGGTGCCAAAATCACTGTTATATATAACTTACAAAAGTGAAGCTCTCTCAAGGATCAACATTCACAAACAAGCAAAGCTCACAAGTACAAGGATCAATCTTGAATGCAAGAACTGCTCACAAGACAAGACTCAAGCTGCAAGACTTCAAGAAGAGTACAAGGCAGTTTGTAAAGAACTTAAGACACTTTCAAGATTGAGCTTCATGGTTGAGGTTTGACTGACCTTAGGTTGACCTTAGAAGTAGGTTACTTTGGATACATAAATCGAATGTTTATTTTACATAAGTTTGGTCTGTTCTTCGACTAGTCCTAGAGTTGCTTCGATCAGTCTAAGAAATTCCTCGATCAGTCATGAGTTTGTTATAAATTTCGGATAAAATCTGTTAGGCTTCGACTAGTCCAGGAATCTGTTCGACCAGTCGAAGAAACAGTGTCGACTGCATCTTCGACTAGTCGAAAATCTTCGACTCAAAATCCATCGATGTTTTTCAGGTTCTTCGACCAGTCGAAGGAAACTTTTGACCAGTCGAAGGTGACCTACGACCAGTCGAAGGAGACCTTCGACCAGTCGTAAAACGGTCAAAGCTTATCACGCCTGATTTTTCAAATATCTGTTATTGCTTCGACTAGTCGAAGAGCTCCCTAGATCAGTCAAAGACGCAATCTGCTCACCTATAAATAGTGCACGAATCTTAGAAGAAATCATCGAATTAATTAATCCATTCAAGCCAATCTTCGTCGAACTTCTAAGAGATAATTTTGTGCTCCATCTAAGCTAAGTGTGCTTATTTAATATTCTCGTTCCTTAGCTTTATTTAATTGATTTTGTTTCTGCTATTCCAATCTAATTTGATAAGAGGAATTGTTATTCCCTTTCTTTGGAATCAAAATCAATTAAGGCAAGCCCTATTTGGTTTAATTTAAAATCTATTAGAATTAGAACCATTGTAATTGAGTACTGGACATTGAACTTGGACATTCAATCATCTACTCGGATTTGGTTCTACCGGGCTGCTACAACGAAGGAGATAATCAGGTATTTTACATTTTATTGTAAATTCCTTTCTGTTTTGGTTTCTTTCAAGATTTACCAGAAAAATCTTGTTGTATTGGTTATCTTAGGAGAGCCAGGAAAACTCAGAAGTGGGGTTTTTTAATTGTGTAAGCCCACAGACAAAGACACAATTGTAAACGTTTTGGGTGAACCTGGGAAAACCTATTTTGTTAGTGAACATTAATATCCCCTGTGTGAGGATATTAGGAGTGGAGTAGCATTCTGTGTGGCTGTTGTTTAACAGTTGGTGAACACACAAGCGAACCACTATAATCCCTTGTGTTGTGGTTGAATGATTTATACTTCTGATCTTTAATTATTCTTTTGTGAGATGTATGTATGGTGGTGAATGTTGTAATCATTTAATTCAAGCATTGTGAGAATTTTGTAATAGTTTAGAATTTATTTTCTGCTATTCCTTTATCAGCTTGATATTCAATTTCCTTTAAAAGTTGTTCCAGCAAGGTTGCCCTGCCATTTTTATGGTGTATGGCTGTCCCTAGAACAATACATTTGTGATTACAATTTATTTCAGTTTGTATTTATTTCTGTATTCCTCTTCGGTTTGAGATTTGATACAAAGATCTTTCTAGAAATAAGGTTGTCCTACCATAAACTCTGGTTTTTGGTGTAAGGTTGTCCTTAGAACAACATTTGTATCAACCTCTCAAGATCTAAATTTTGAGACTGTTTATCTTTCCTGCATTGTGATTTATTTTGGCTATCATATTCTTTTTAATTCCGCTGTTATAAGTTTTATTTGGCATTGTCCTATTCACCCCCCCTCTAGGACATATAGCTAGGCCTTTTCAAGTGGTATCAGAGCCTAATAACTCTTTTTTAATTCTTGGATTTAATTCCTGAGCTAACGATTTAAGATATTTAAGATGACAAATTTTGATAGCCTTTCAGTCACAAGGCCTCCACCCTTTGATGGCTCCAACTATGCCTATTGGAAAGCCAGAATGAGGATCTTCCTCAAATCAATGGATGAAAATGTGTGGCAAGCCACAATGACTGAATGGAAACCTCCTATCATGGAAGTTACTAGGGTTGATGGTTTAAAATCTATGAAAGTCACACCATATTACCAATGGACCACTCTTCAGAAAAGTGAGAGTAGTGCAAATGCCAAAGCACTAAATGCAATTACTTGCGCACTATCACCGGATGAGTTCAAAAGAATCATTTCCTGTGATACTGCAAAGCAAGCTTGGGATATATTAGAAATGACACACGAGGGTACTACAATTGTCAAAAAAACTAAAGTCCAACTCCTCACAACCAGATTTGAAGAAATTCATATGGAGGAAAATGAAATGTTTATGGACTTTTACACTAGATTAAATGACATTGTAAACTCAATGTGGGGTCTTGGCGATAAAATCCCAGAAAGTAAAGTGTGTGCAAAAATATTACGTTCACTTCCTGAACGGTTCAATTCTAAAGTAACTGCGATCTAGGAACTTCGTGATACAGATAATATGAGGTTAAAAGAACTAGTTGGTTCTCTACAAACCTACGAGTTAAACTTTAAAGCTCCTAAAGGTAAATCTATTGCAGTAAAATCTTCTAAATGTAATTCAGAAGAAAATTCTGATTCAGAAGATGATATGGCTCTTTTAGCTAAAAAATTTTATAAGATTTTCAAAAGCAAGAAAAGGGTTGATTTTCAAAAATCAAATGATAAAAAGAAGTTTAGACCCAAATCTCGAAAATCTTTGAAAGATAGTCAATGTTACAACTGTCAAGAATATGGGCACTTAGCAAATAGATGTCCTAAAAGGGACAAACCCAAGAAGAAGGGTATGTTGGCTACATGGGATGAATCATCTGATTCTAAAGGTTCTTCTGAATCAGAAGATTCTGAAACTGAGTCGGGCAATGAGGTTAAAGCTCTTATGACTCTAGCCAAATTCACATTTTCAGATAATGACTCAACAAGTGAAGAAAATCTGAGTAGTGAATGTGAAAATGAAGATGATCTTCAAGACGCTTACAATGCCCTATATAAGGAAAGTTATAAAATTGCTGTCAAACTTAAACTTCAAAAAGAAAAGTTTTATAAACTCAAAAAATGTTTTGAATCACTTGTCTTAGAAAAATCACAAATTTCAGATTGTTTTGAAAAATCAAAATGTGATTTGGAATTCAAAAACTCCCTAATTATTGATTTAAAATATGAAATTGAGAAACTTAAAACTGAAGTATCTTCTCTTCTGAGTCTAAAGGACACATGGAAATATGCCCAAGGTGATCCAAAGTTAGAGAAACTTTTATCCGAATCAAGAAAATGTGGCGATTTATCCGGGTTGGGCTATGATAAAAATCTACCTCCTAAACAAAAGTATACTCCTCCTATGTTTGTTAAAAGAGATTCCTCAAACTCAAAAGGGAAAAGTACTTATCAAGATTTTTCTAGAAATTCAAAAACTTTTCAAAAACCTAGGAAGCAGCCATGTCAACTTTAATCAGAAACGAAATCTACTAGCTGAAAAGATAGTTGATTTACTCAAGGAGCTCTTAAAATCTAACTCTATAGGTCATTCCTACAAATATACACAAAAGAAGACCAACTATGTTCCTAAACCCAAAACAGTTATGAAATGGGTTCCTAAAGTTACCTACTTGGTTGCTCACACTGCTTTCAAAGCAACAAGTCATTCAAAGTGGTACCTAGACAGTGGATGCTCCAGGCATATGACAGGTGACAAAGCTTTATTCACGGATCTGAAAGATATGACTGATGGTTCAGTCACATTTGGGGATGGTAGCAACTGCAAGATTATAGGCCAAGGTACGGTTCAACTTTTTAATCTTCCTGTGTTTAAAAATGTTTTATATGTTAAAGGCTTAAAACATAACATGCTTAGTATATCTCAAATATGTGATAATAACCATAGTGTTCGGTTTTCTAATCAAAGCTGTGAGATACTAAACAATAAGGGTTCTGTAATATTAACTGGACGTAGAACGTCTAAAAATTGCTATATTATTAGTGAATCTAGCTCAACTAATCAAACATGTTACACGGTCCATACAGATGAGACTGATTTATGGCACAAACGTCTTGGACATGTACATTATCGAAATTTATATAGATTGAGCAAACGAGAACTTATAAGAGGTTTACCCAAACTTCAGAAATTAGATAAAATATGTGGTGAGTGCCAGATAGGCAAACAAATAAAGAACTCACACAAAAAGGTGAATTCAAATACCACATCAAGACCACTCGAACTTCTCCACATGGATCTGATAGGACCTACCAGAACAGAAAGTCGTGGTGGGAAAAAGTATATCCTGGTAATAGTTGATGACTTTACCAGATTCACTTGGGTAGTCTTCTTAATGGATAAATCTAAAACCCTTGAAGAAGTAAGAAAACTTTTCAAAAGGATTCAAATTAAAAAAATCTTCTCAAATCAGTAAAATTCGTAGTGATCATGGATCTGAATTTGAGAATAGCAATTTTGAGAAGTTCTGTACCGACCAAGGAATATTACATGAATTCTCTGCTCCCAAAACTCCACGACAAAATAGAATTGTTGAAAGAAAGAATAGGATGCTTCAAGAAATGGCTAATGTCATGTTGAATATCATGAAGCTCTCTACAAATCTTTAGGCTGAAGCAGTCAACACAGCTTGCTATATTATTAACCGAGTCTACACTAGCAAAAATAATAATAAAACGGCTTACGAATTGTGGTTCAATAAAATGCCTACTGTTAAATACTTTCGAGTTTTTGGCAGCAAGTTCTATATTTTACGTGATCGTGAAAATTTGGAAAAATTCGATACGAAGAGTGATGAAGGTATTTTTCTAGGATATTCCTTAAACAGTCGAGCTTCTAGGGTCTGAAAAGGACTGGTGTGATTCAAGAATCCATTAATGTTGTCATTGATGATCACTTAAACACGCTAATTTCTAATTCAGATAATGATGAAGTACTAATCATTGATAAACCCGATACTTCATCGAATCAGACTGATTCTGAGTTGAGGACTGTTAAAGATCATTCAACCACACAAATTCTTAGAAACCCTGTCACCGGTGTTCACGCCCGTAGACAACTTGAGGATATATGTAATTATGTATGTTTTACATCCCAAATAGAACCATCTAACGTAAAAGAAGCCCTTGCTGATGAGAACTGGATTGTTGCGATGCAAGAAGAACTCAACCAATTCGTAAGAAATGATGTTTGGTATCTCGTACCAAGACCTAAAGATAAACAAATCATTGGAACAAAATGGATTTTCAAAAATAAGTCTGACGAGTGTGGAAATATAATTAGAAACAAGGCTAGACTAGTGGTACAAGGTTATACTCAAATTGAAGGGATTGATTTCGATGAAACTTTTGCACCAGTAGCACGTCTTGAATCTATCAGACTATTTATATCCATTGCATGTTTTAGAAAGATAAAGATCTATCAGATGGATGTGAAAAGTGCTTTTCTAAATGTCGATTTACATGAAGAAGTCTATGTTGAACAGCCAATGGGTTTTGAAGATTCCAAAAATACTGATTATGTGTATCAGCTTAAAAAGGCACTTTATGGATTAAAACAACCACCTAGGGCATGGTATGAGAAACTAACAAAATTTCTTTTAAGTCATGATTTTCAAATGGGATCTGTTGATAAAACTCTGTTTGTTAAAAAACATAATGATCATATCTTAATAGTGCAGATTTATGTTGATGATATCATTTATGGATCAACTTGTACTGACTTGACTACTGAGTTTGCAGATTTGATGAAATCAAGTTCGAAATGAGCATGGTTGGGGAATTGACTTATTTCCTTGGATTGCAAGTAAAGCAACAACCTGAAGGAATATTCATTTCTCAATCTAAGTATGCTTTGAATCTAATCAAGAGATTTGGATTTGAGAATGGCAAGAATTTTGATGCTCCTATGAGTACTACCCTGAAACTCTCAAAAGACTCTAATGGTAAAAATGTTGACTCAAAACTTTATCAGAGTATGATTGGTAGTTTGTTATATTTAACTGCTAGTAGACCTGATATTTCTCTAAGTGTTGGTATTTGCGCAAGATATCAATCAGATCCAAAAGAATCTCCCTTGATTACTGTCAAGCGAATTATTAGATATGTCGCAAGTACTGTAAATCTCGGTCTCTGGTATCCTCATGAGACCAGTGTCCAATTAGTTGGGTACTTGGATGCTAACTGCGCTGGTAATCTAGATGATAGAAAATCAACCAGTGGTGGTTATTTTTACATTGGAAATTGTCTAGTTTCCTGGTTTAGTAAGAAACAAAATTCTATATCACTTTCAACAGCTGAAGCTGAGTATATCGCAGCTGGTAATCCATGTACACAGCTTGTTTGGATGCAACGAATGCTAAGTGATTATGGAATTAAACAGGATTCTGTATTATTACATTGTGATAATTCCAGTGCGATAAATATTTCAAAAAATCATATTCAACATTCTCGTACTAAGAAAATTGACATTAGATTTCATTATATAAGGGAATTAGTAGAGAAAAAGTTATATCTCTATAATATATTCCTACCGAAGATCAACGAGCTAACATTTTCACAAAACCTCTCGATAAAAGCAAGTTCAAAAAGATGAAATTTGATCTTGGCATGTGCATTTTAAAATGATTATTTATGCCTACTTTGTATTATAGTGTATATATTTGCTAGATTGAATTCTAATTTTTGTATAATTTGCAAGAAATATGAATTTTTGGACATTCTTCGACCAGTCGTGAGTATACTCGACCAGTCGACCTTCGACCGGTCGTAAATATCCACGACCAGTCGTAGAACTCAGGAATCACTTAAAATTTGGGGATTTTTGCTTTCTTCCTCATTCCGTTTTTTTCTCTAAGGAGCTGAGCTTCGACTTGTCGAACCCATCTTTCATGTTCTTCAAGGTTAGTGTTCCAATCACGTTTTTCTTGCAGATTTGTGTCTAGATTGTTTACTTTTCAAGCTTTAAGCTTTGTATTTTGGATTTCATTGAGATTTGGGATTTGGATTTTGAAAAATCAGTTTTGTGTAAACCCACTTCTTAATCATTTGCAACTTCTTATTTCCTTGATATCCTTGTTGCAAATGACTTCTAGAGGTAGAAAAACTACTTCCCGTGGTCCTTCTTCTTCCTCCAGATCGTCCATTATCTCTAAGCGTCATCTTCTTGTTCCCAATGATGATCCATCATATGTTAGGGACATTAGATTACGTAATGTTATTGTTGAACATCCTATTGATGTTAATCATATTGCACCTTTTGACATCCTTCCTATGCTTGAAGCTGTAGGTTGGGTTAACTTATTACATTGGGGTGGGCCTGCATACCGGTCCATTGCCCAATCCATGTTTACATGTATTAGTGTTTTCTCATAGGATAATTTAACTTTTAAAATATCTACTAGAGAAGGGCCTTTTGACATTGATCGTCATTTAATTTCAGCCCTTATGGACATTCCTGTGAATGATGAGGGTATTCTTATCCATAACTTAACTGATAAACCCTCAATGTCTGAAAAACGCATGCTCACTAGAGATTTGTGCAACATGGATGTTCAATGGACACAAAAAGGGAATGCGCTTCCCGCAAGGTATTTGTTACCCAAATACAGAATTCTCCACAAAATCTTTGTGTCTAATCTATATCCTCGTTCGGGTAATAAAACTGACTTGACTTCGTTTATGGTTCGTGTTATTCATGCTATTTCCAATGGTACTCAGATTTGTTTACCATCCTTAATCTGCCATTTCATTTTTCAGTTTAGACTACATTCTGGTCATAGTGACATTCTTTTTGCCTATTTAATGACTGTATTGGCTACACATATGTTAGTCGATATGCCGGTTGATGAGGCACCAATCCATCATCTGATCTTCAACAATACTAATATCAATAAGATGAAGCTGGATCTACTTCCTGAACAAGGTGGTAGTGGTGGTGGTGGTGGTCATGAAGAAGCTGATGATGACATTAATATGGATGACATTTTTGAGGAACTGGATTCTGACTCAACAAATGATCCAGATTTTAAACCATCTGATGTTGATGCTCGTATGAGTGCATTAGAGGATAAAGTTGAGAATATAAATGTAAAGATGGAAAATATGTCTGTTGCTCATGATTTAGAATTCAAGTACATGCGCAAATATCTTAAGCGATTGAACAAAGGCATGCACCAACTTGATCCCTCTATTCTTGCTCCGTCATCTGGTTCTGGTTCTGACTAGTTTATATGGGACTTCTGGTCTGTAATAACTTTATAACTTAGCACTCGGTTGACTGATTTTGAGTTGGATACTATCTATGTTTTATGCTGGATATTTATTCTATGTGAAGCTATGTTGAGTATCTCTATCACTGTTTTGCTATACTCTCATAACTCCTCATGTTTACTCTCATATATCCCTTTATTTAGTTCTCCTTTATTGTTGTTTCCTTTGTCATATTGTGACAAAAAGGGGGAGAATGGTTTGTTCTTAACGATGTGATTGTGAGAGGAGTAGCATTGGTTATGTTACTCAGGGGGAGTATGTTTGAACTAGTTGAATGAAACTGGTTGAATGTTGAATATTGAATATTGATTTGCAGGTAAGCTAGTTTATATGACCTGGTTCATAACTCTTTAACCAGTTGTTTTACTTTATGTTTATCTTGGTTATGTGTTTTGTCACTAATTTGACAAAGGGGGAGATTGTAAGTGCTATAGTTTATATCCCTGTCTGTTGTCAAATTTGTGGTGCCAAAACCACTGTTATATATAACTTGCATAAGTGAAGCTCTCTCAAGGATCAACATTCATAAACAAGCAAAGCTCATAAATACAAGGATCAATCTTGAATGCAAGAACTGCTCACAAGACAAGACTCAAGCTGCAAGACTTCAAGAAGAGTACAAGGCAATTTGTAGAGAACTCAAGACACTTTCAAGATTGAGCTTCATGGTTGAGGTTTGACTGACCTTAGGTTGACCTTAAAAGTAGGTCACTTTGGATACATAAATCGAATGTTTATTTTACATAAGTTTGGTCTGTTCTTCGACTAGTCTTAGGCCTTCTTCGATTAGTCCTAGAGTTGCTTCAACCAGTCTAAGAAATTCCTCGATCAGTCATGAGTTTGTTACAAATTTCAGATAAAATCTGTTAGGCTTCGACTAGTCCAGGAATCTGTTCGACCAGTCGAAGGAACAGTGTCGACTGCATCTTCGACCAGTCGAAAATCTTCGACTCAAAATTCAGCGATGTTTTTCAGGTTCTTTGACCAGTCGAAGGTGACCTACGACCAGTCGAAGGAGACCTTCGACCAGTCGTAGAACAGTCAAAGCTTATCGCGCCTGATTTTTCAAATATCTGTTATTGCTTCGACTAGTCGAAGAGCTCCCTAGACCAGTCGTAGACGCTCTCTACTCACCTATAAATAGTGCACGAATCTCAGAAGAAATCATCGAATTAATTAATCCATTCAATCCAATCTTCGTCGAACTTCTGAGAGATAATTTTGTACTCCATCTAAGCTAAGTGTGCTTATTTAATATTCTCTTTCCTTAGCTTTATTTAATTGATTTTATTTCTACTATTCCAATATAATTTGATAAGAGGCATCGTTATTCCCTCTCTTTGGAATCAAAATCAATTAAGGCAAGCCCTATTTGGTTTAATTTAAAATCTATTAGAATTAGAACCATTGTAATTGAGTACTGGATATTGAACTTGGACATTCAATCATCTACTCTGATTTGGTTCTACCGGGCTGCTACAACGAAGGAGATAATCAGGTATTTTACATTTTATTGTAAATTCCTTTCTGTTTTGGTTTCTTTACGAATTGCCAGAAAAATCTTGTTGTATTGGTTATCTGAGGAGAGCCAGGAAAACTCAGAAGTGGGGTTTTTTAATTGTGTAAGCCCATAGACAAAGACACAATTGTAAAGGTTTTAGGTGAACCTGGGAAAACCTATTTTGTCAGTGAACACTAATATCCCTTGTGTGAGGATATTAGGAGTGGAGTAGCATTCTGTGTGGCTATTGTTTAACAGTTGGTGAACACACAGGCGAACCACTATAATCCCTTGTGTTGTGGTTGAATGATTTATACTTCTAATCTTTAATTATTCTTTTGTGGGATGTATGTATGGTGGTGAATGTTGTAATCATTTAATTCAAGCATTGTGAGAATTTTGTAATAGTTTAGAATTTATTTTCTGCTATTCCTTTATCAGCTTGATATTCAATTTCCTTTAAAAGTTGTTCCAGCAAGGTTGCCCTGCCATTTTTATGGTGTATGGCTGTCCCTAGAACAATACATTTATGATTACAATTTATTTCAGTTTGTATTTATTTTTGTATTCCTCTTCGGTTTGAGATTTGATACAAAGATCTTTCTAGAAATAAGGTTGTCCTACCATAAACTCTGGTTTTTGGTGAAAGGTTATCGTTAGAATAACATTTGTATCAACCTCTCAAGATTTAAATTTTGAGGCTGTTTTACTTTCCTGCATTGTGATTTATTTTGGCTATCATATTCTTTTTAATTCCGCTGTTATAAGTTTTATTTGGCATTGTCCTATTCACCCCCCCCCCCCCCCCCCCCCCCTAGGACATATAGCTAGGCCTTTTCAATAACTTAAGTATATCTTGGCCCTGGGGTTATTTTCATCAATGTTAGGCCTATGTATAGACCTTAAAACCCTAACTCTCTTTTCCATACGAATTTCCTAACCCTAGCTAAGAAAGAGAGAGGAAAAGAGAGAGAAAGTGAGAGAGAAGTTGGTGAATCATCTTAGATTCTTTCCTGTTCTTCTTCATCCTTAAACCATTACCTTTGAATCATTTTTTCGGGGATTCTAAGTTCATTCTTGGATAAGTTAACCTAACCCTAATCTGTTTTAGAGATTAGAATAGTTTATGTGTTGTTGTAGCTCATTTCTATTCTTGCCTTAGGTTTTCTTGTCGCTGTTGACGAAGACATATCGTCTGAATCAGTTCGGTGTTTTATTTCTGGTTTAAGGTGCGGACTTTAATTGTATAGGTTATGGTTTTCAAGGCTTTCAATGTTAGCTAATGGTTTATTCTTGTTATGGATGAAATTTCACATGCCAAATACTATGTTTATTTTGTGTTCTTGATATGCATGTGTTATATTGCGACTTGTGTATTATATGTATATGTAGGAAGTACCGTATACGTATAAAATATGCACATGTGTTTGCCATGATTATTTGTCGTGTATTTATGCTAGATGTATGTGTGACAACTCCTTGGCAAAAGGAATTGTCCAAATGCGTGTATTTCAACATACGTCATGTATGTTGCTCGATGTATTCTAAGTGTTTGTAGAAATGTTTGAATGATCTAAAGTGTAATATATCAACCTAGTATGGGAGTTGAGAAGCGATTCTCAACTCTCCCATTATTGTGTATGATTTCCTTCATGCAAGTTACATTCCTTGTTGTTTAATTTCAAGTATTACTTATGTGAGAATCCATGTTAAGTTGATATTCTTTAAATGCTCATGTACCACATTATTTGAGTTGTTGTTCTATTACTATTCTAGATTGTTGATATGAATATCTGTTGTGGTGGAATGTGTTTGGGGCTATGAATAGTCCAGGAAATTGGTAATCGGCCTTGAGATTGTGGCTGAGGCTGCTTTCGCCACGTAGGACGTGATTAGATGAACCCGAGTCGTATTAGAGTTGTCGGCAGTGGTTTGGCCACACGGAGTGTTTGCGCACTCTATGTCGTTTAACCGAACGTAAGCTCGTGCTAGTCGAGTTCGTCAAGTAACCTGATTGTCCGATGTATGTTCACCATGTATGGACGCTACTGTTTGAATCTAGGGTACCGAACTTACTAATGAAATCTTGTTAACCATGGTACCTTGATCCGCTAAGACTCATGAGCCAGACATGGTGGTATGGGACACGGTGGTCGAGCTGTCGGCCTACGCAGGGGTGACGAGCCTCCCTGTAGTGACTAGTGAGCAACTAAACTCGTGAGCCGATTATGGTGGTATGGGGCACTATATTCATGCTGTCGGCTTACATTGATTGGTGACGAGCCCTTTGTAGTGACCTCGAGCATACCTGGATACCGCATTGAGGTGACGAACATTATTGTAGTAACGAAGGTATGATAGGCGTGCATTAATTGGTGACGAGCCGTTTGTAACGACCTAAAACCATATAATCGTATGAGATTGTCTAGGACTGACGACCCTAGAATGGATCACTGTTTGGATGGTGATATGAGGAAGGTACCTTAGCTTCTCAATCCTGCTATATGAAAAGGACTAATAACAACTTGATAATCATGTGCATGCACCGCATTTGCTTGTGCTTGGAAGAGGTAGCGCACTTTGAGGCGATGTCATGCGTAACGTAAGATGAAGACGCTGAGGGTGTACGCGCGAGGGCACGCATTATTCTACATACATCCCTACATTAACAAGAGTACTTAGGACATGTTTGATTGTTTTGCTTTATCATTACTGCTTGATTGAATTAATAACATGTTAACCTTTGCTTTATTGTTCCAATGAGTTGATCACTCATCCCCTCGTTCCGGGGTGGTGTTAAACACCCACCAGACTCTGTCTTAGTTGCAGATGTTGATGAGACCTCTGAGGCAGAGCAGGAGATCGAGGATGATAAGGCTGCTTTTTCTTTCATGCAGTTTTTAGGCGGGTTCTAGTGAGCCTTGTTCTAATGCGTGGGATTCTGGGATTTCTTTTGGAAATAGATGATGTAATTTGATACTTGAAATTTTGATAGCAACACTTGTAATACGACCCGGTATGTATATGTATTTCAGGGAATTGCACATGTACACATATATTTCTTTAAGTCTTCTGCTTGCATTTCTCACTTATCCCTGAATTATATTTAGAATTTGGCTTAATCTATTCCATGTTTTATATACTCGTACAAACAACATACATCCATCATTAAATATGTTGCATAAGTGATGTTTTGAAACTCGGGAGCTGAGTTATGCTCGACCCCCGAATTTCAGGGTGTTACAAGTTGGTATCAAAGCATGAATTAGATTAAACCGGACCTGGGTTATGGTCACACACCGCACGTTGTCGCCACTTTAGTTTATTTGGGTGCGAGTTTATCGTAGATGTGTGTTTGTGTCTTGTTTCTTCTATCGGCGAAAGTTTACTAAAAATGATTACCGAGATCGAGTCTGTGTTCTCTCCTGATCACACAAATTGACCTAAAATCTCTTTTAGACCATCTATTAATGAGTCTAGATGATTTATCTTCCTATCTCAACCCTTCAATTATCAAGAAATCTCTGTTTGTATCAGATTTCTACCCGAATGGCCCGATAGGCATCGAATCAAGCAAAGGGGCCGATCGGGGCATTTTCAGGGGGACCCACATCTTTAAGAGCTTAGGGGCTATGAGGACCTCACCCAAATGGTGAGCCATCGCTGGACGGTCCAGAGACCGGCGATGTCCTCGCCGGTTCGGCGAGCCCTCGCCGATCAGCGGGCCGGCTTGGGCCGACGAGTTTGTGGCCTAGTGTGGCCCACCCTTCCATGGTTTACTAATTAAAACCATCCCTAAACCCTATCTCCTTCACAATCCACCCTCCCAAGCTCTCCTTTCCTTCAAGTTTCTCTCAAAACTCCACCAAATCTCTCCCAAATCTTCTTCTTCTTCCATTTTCGTGCACACCCAACCAACCCATCTCAAAACCTCACCCCCATTGATGTTTACACTTTCTTTTCTTCTCATTTGGGCTCTCAAATCCTCCTTTGGGATCTCAAGTGTGTGAAGCTTCACCATCCTTCCTATTTCTCTCTTTCTCTCATTTCTCATGGCCCTCTTTGAGTTTATCATGGCCATATTTTTCATCTCTACCCTTGTTTCTTTGATGGGGAAGAAGAGAGCACCCGTGGATGAAGCTGGGCCTAGCTGCCCAACTCATGCACAGAGGCTGAGAGGTGCCACTGCAAGCACGACCGCCACCCGTGAATTTCAGACCAAGCGGGACCTTGATCCTCAAGCTCCCATTGGAAGAACCCTATTGGCGGAGTTATCTCATGGAGTCTATGAAGGCCGTAGGGTCCTTTCTGAGGCTCATGTTGATCCACGGCTATTTGGCGAGTTTCTGTTGTTGGAGCGTCTGGAAGGGGTCGGCTGGTGTCCCTTGTTTGAGGGTGAGTATCGCACTAATGCAAGCACTGTTTGAGCTTTTTATGCCAACATTCGTGATTCTTCACTGGAGCCTTTGCAGTTCAAGATTCCTTGTGGTAGCGGTCGGGAGGCCACGGTCAACGTCGCTTTGATATTCCGACTCTTGAATGTGCCACTTGGTGAGGTGCACGTCAGTGAGAAGAATTTGAACAGTATGCGCGAGAGGGATCATCGCACCCAGTTCTTGTGTGGTCGTCTGGTCGAATGGTAGCCTAATAGAAGTCTTCTAGCTACCAACATGACGGACGACTTCCGCTTGCTTTACCACATGTGTACATTCAATGTATATCCAAGGTGGAGCAATCGCAGCGAGTGTATACTCCTGATAGTAGATTTTCTGTATTAGGTGGGACAAGGAGTGAAGTTATGTGTGCTGACGTACATCTTGCATCAGATTATCCTTATCGCTCGTTCGACTAGGAGGACCGAATCGCTTCCATTTGGCTGCCTCATTTGTAAGCTTGCACATGAGTTTGGCTATCAGCTTGGGGCAGAAAAGCCGGTTCCTGTTCGTCACATTAATCTGACGACCCTTAAGCAGATGGAGATTAGTCCTCGTCGACAAGCCTCAGAGAGTGAAGATGAGTCAGAGAGTGATGAGGATGAGAGTTATGCTGAAGGTGGAGCTGAGATTGAAGAAGAAATAGAGCAGGACGAGGAAGAGGTTGAGGCACAGGATACGAGTGAGAGTTCTCCTCCTGTGACACCAGAGCAGAGCGTAGATTAGGCTGCTAGGGATGCTCGTATCGCTCGGCTTGAGGAAGGGCAGGCTGTTCTACGCCAGGATATCATAGATCTTCGAGGCCTTGTGAAGCATAAGTTCAAGAAGATGACTCGAACTCTAAAGTCTATCCTGTGTTGCTTGTAGGATAAGGGTGCTCCACCTCCATCTCCTGATTCCGATGAGTAGTTGTCGTTGTAGTCATCATTTGCTTTGTTTTGTTGTTTCTTTCTGTATGTAGTCGTTGTTGGCTTTGTTGTTGGAAGTTAATTGTTGTTGTTTGAAGTTTTAGATGCTTTACATCACATGTTTTCCTTGTTGTGATTCATATAATGCTGCACTACTTGTATTGTGACAAATTTTGTTAAATGGAATGCATGTTGTTTATCGTTGAAGTTGTGCTGTGAATGCTGTGTGGATAGATTATGTGGACGTAGAATCTTATAGGTTGCATCCTCTGTTGAATGTAGGGTACGCCTCCTAAGGGTTCAAAGACTTCGGCCCGTCTCTCCTTGGTTGAGTCGCTTGTTGGGGTTCCTCCCCTGAGCGATAGACGGATCCACAGTCGGGCCCGTCTCATGCTGGTGTTGGGCAGACACCTATGGCTCCTCCAGCCACACCTTCAGTTCCTGAGCCGAACCGTGCATCTTCATCTACTCCGCCTTCTGATAGGTTTGAGCAGATGATGTTGTTGATGCAGTAGCAGTAGTAGCAGCAGCACCAGCAGCAGTTCCTGTCTTCCATGGCTGACATCTTTGCTCAGTCAGTGGGGGCGACTCCACCTGCTTCACCTATGCCCCCATCTGGGAGCGCTAGTGCGAGTGAAACTTTTGAGCGATTTCAGCGCTTACGACCTCCCACATTTGCGGGTTCTCATAGACCCGAGGAGGCTGAGTACTGGATTGATCGCATCTCTAAGATGCTGAGACCGCTGCACTATTCTGAGGTTGAGCAGGTTGAGCTTGCCTCCTTCATGTTTGAGAAGGAGGCCAGTTTATGGTGGGACAGTGTTCTTCGCACTGTCGAGGAAGGATATGAGTGGTCGTGGCAGGCGTTTGAGGCATGCTTCCACGAGAAGTATTTTCCGGTTACGTACCGACATGAGAAGGAGAGTGAGTTCCTTCACCTCCGCTAGGGAGGGCTGTCGGTGACGGAGTATGAGAACCGGTTCACTGAGCTAGGTCGGTATGTTCCTTTGATTCTAGGCGATCAGCCGATGAGGATGCAGCACTTTTCTGAGGGATTGAGGCCTGAGATTCGATCGAAGATATGCTGTGCTAGCATTTCTTCCTATGCGGAGTTGGTGAGCACGTCCTTGCGAGCAGAGCAGGACGGGGACAGGTCGTCCCGTATGCGAGCACTTATGATTCCCAGACCTGCACCTTTTCTCGGCAAGAGGCTGTGGACAGATTCTCCTCCTAGGCGTCTAACGCCGCCCGCTCAGCAGATGCGAGATGATCTTCGCTGTTCGTATTTTGGGAAGATGGGGCATTTGGATCGTTTTTGCTTTTCGCGTATGTGGGCCAGTGGTTTTACTCCACCGCAGAGGATCAGCTGTCCGATGCCTCAGGTTATTTCTCCACCACCTCTTCGTTCAGCGCCAGCTCATCCATCCTTCAGACCTGCTGTACCTAGCTTCAGGCCACCTCAGCGGCCCATGGTTCCTCTGCCGAATCATCAGCAGTAGGCTCGAGTTCATGCGCTCTTAGCTGAAGCGCCTATGTCTGACTTGGTGCCGAGATCCTTTGAGGTTACATCGCACATTGAAGGTAGTTCCATTTCCATATTAGTGGATACAGGGTCCACTACCTCTCTTATATCATATACAGCAATTAGGCATTTGAGTTTGAGCACTATTTCTATGAAGAGAGTGACGCTCACTACCACTACGGGGATTTCCTCTGCTATGAACAAGCATTGTATGGATTGTTTGGTTGATCTAGGAAGCGGATCGATTCGTGTTGATTTCTTTGTCGTACTTCTTTTTCATTACAATGTTATTATGGGTATGGATTGGCTCACGAGGATGCGAGCTGAGATTGATTGTGAAGCAAGGTCGGTGACAATCCATGGACCTGAGGGCGAGACAGTGACTTTCCCAGTTAAGGTTAGTTACCCTTTTCATCTTGATTATTATACTTCTCTGTTGGAGAGTATGGCTGAATCGGCGTTTAAAAGCACGCCTGTGGTTCGGGAGTTCGAAGATGTGTTTGAGTCGATTCCTGGATTACCTCCTCAGCATGAGATTGACTTTACTATCGATCTCATGCCTAGTGCGGCGCCCATTTCTTTGCCCACCTATCGTATGCCTCCGAGTGAAATGGAGGAATTGAGGAAGCAGATAGATGGTTTGTTGAATTTGGGCTTTATTTGGCCTAGTGTGTCTCCTTGGGGAGCACCTGTCTTGTTTGTGAAGAAGAAAGATGGTTCCTTGTGATTATGTATTGATTATCGCAGGTTGAATCTGGTAACTGTAAAAAATAAGTACCCTTTGCCTAGGATTGATGATCTGTTTGATTAGTTGAAGGGGGCACAGTACTTTTCGAAGGTTGATCTGCAGTCAGGGTATCACCAGTTGCGCGTCAAGAATGAGGACGTGCAAAAGACCGCTTTCAAGACTAGCTTCAGTTACTATGAGTTCCTTGTGATGTCGTTCGGTCTTACGAACACACCGGCCGTGTTCATGGATCTGATGAACAGGGTGTTTCGGCCATTCTTGTTCCGATTCGTCATCATCTTTATCGATGACATCTTGATTTATTCTGCGAGTCGGGAAGAGCACGAGGAGCACTTAAGAGCGGTTTTGGATACTCCCAAGAAGAATCAACTTTTTGCGCAGTTCAAGAAGTGTGATATCTGGAAAGAGGAAGTCAAGTTCCTGGGACATGTGGTGTCCAAGGAAGGGATAGCTGTCGATCTTGCTAAGGTAGCTGCAGTGTAGGACTGGAAGCAGCCTGATTCAGTTACTGAGGTAAGGAGCTTTCTGGGTCTAACAGGCTATTATCGACGCTTCATTCGAGACTTCTCGAAGATAGCCAGACCATTGTCGCAGTTGACACGGAAAGATTTGAAGTTTGCTTGGAATGAGAGGGTGGAGGTAGCTTTTCAAGAGCTGAAGGACAAGTTGACATCCGCCCCTGTGCTAGTATTGCCAGAGCAAGGGGTTAAGTATATTATATATACTGACGCCTCTCGCATTGGACTGGGTTGTGTCCTTATGCAGAAGGACAGGGTGATTGCTTATGCTTCGAGACAGTTGAGGAAACACGAAGAGAATTACCCTACACACGACCTGGAGTTGGCAGCTATCATTTTCGCATTAAAGCTTTGGAGACACTACCTCTACGGAGAGGAGTTCGAGCTCTTTTGTGACCACAAGAGCCTTAAGTATATTTTCAAGCAGCGTGACTTAAACATGAGGCAGCGCCGATGGATGGAAACATTGAAAGACTTTAAGTTCGATGTTTCTTACCATCCGGGCAAGGCGAACCTTGTGGCAGATGCGTTGAGTCGCAAGAAGGCTATAGAGTTTGCGGCTCCACTAATGATAGTAGAATGGGATATGTTGGAGTTTGTGCGAGACTTTGAGCAGAAGCTTACGGTGGAAGAGCCGTATGAGGTTATCGCACACATTCGTGTACAGCCCCTCATTGACGAGAAGATCGTTGCAGCTCAGGCAGATGATGAGCTTTTGGCGAAAATGAGGAAGCGGGTTGGTACAAATGAGAACTCCGATTGGAGTGTTAGTTCTGATGGGGGCCTACAATTTTGTGGCCGATTATGTGTTCCAGACATTCCTGACTTGAGACAGGAGGTTCTCGAGTTAGCCCATAGTTCTAAGCTTGCGATGCATCCTGGTAGCACGAAGATGCATCCTGATAGCACTTCTTATCGATCAGAGTCACAAACTCTACAGACGAGTTGGCTAGGTTGTACATCAAGGAGATTGTGCGTCTGCATGGAGTTCCCTTGGAGATTGTGTCTGACAGAGACAAGCGTTTCACATCTACCTTCTGGACTCGTATCTAGGAAGCAATGTGTCTGAAATTAAAGTTCAGCACCGCGTTTCATCCGCAGACAGATGGGCAGAAGGAACGTGTGAATCAGGTTCTGGAAGACATGTTGCGAGCTTGTGTTTTGGATTTCAAGGACAGTTGGGATGATTGTCTCCAGTATGCAGAGTTCGCGTATAACAACAGTTTCCAGGCGAGTATTGGCATGGCTCCCTATGAGGCGTTGTATGGTCGCCCGTGCAGAGCACCGCATTGCTGGGCAAAAGTTGGCGAGCGTAGTTTGATTGGCCCGGAGTTGGTGCAGGCGACTTCAGAGAAAGTTGACATTATTCGACGTAGACTTCTAACAGCCCAGAATAGGCAGAAGAGTTACGCTGATATGAGGCGGCGACCGCTTGAGTTTGAGGTTGGAGACCATGTATTTCTTAAAGTCTCCCCTATAAAGGGAGTTCTGTGGTTCGGTAAGATGGGAAAGCTTACGCTAAGATTTATTAGTCCATTTCAAATTCTGGATCGAGTGGGAGTGGTAGCATACCGCCTTGCTTTGCCCACACCTCTTGTGGGCGTGCATAACGTATTTCATGTTTCTATGCTGAAGAAGTACGTTCCTGATCCTTCGCATATTATCAATTGGGAGCAGGTGCAGTTGAGAGAGGATGCCACATATGTACTGCGACTGACGCATATTCTAGACAGGAAGGAGTAGGTATTGCGTAGCAAGGTCATCCCTCTTGTGAAAGTTCTATGGACGCATCATAGTGAAGAAGAGGCTACTTGGGAAACTGAAGCTGAGGTCAAAAAGAGCTACCCTCAGATCCTTGAGGAATATGAGAAGGTATGAATTTTGAGGACGAAATTTTATTTAAGGGGGGTAGATTGTAATGACCTGAAAAATTTCGTGCCAAGGCCCGAGTACTACCTCTATTTTTCCTTAGAAGCTATTTGGGGTAATTAGTGCTAAACTCGATTGCTTGTGAAATTTGCATCAATCACTTTAAATTTGATCTGCATGACTCAAAACTTGTAGAATCATTAGCGCTATGTTACTCTGAAATCTGGGATTCATCGCTAAATCCAGTTGTTCTTGAGAATTTTTGGAAGTTCTGGATCGAACCTGGACCGCGCGTCGAAAGTTCGATAGCAATAATCTTAGGCAGTATTGGTCACCATGTTGGACTTGGCCATCACTTTAAAAATCAAGTCCAAATGATGTTCTGGGTCAATTTGATTGAGTCCGGAGTGAAGAGTGTGAGAACGGTGAGAAATTAATGTGATTTTATGAAATCTGAGTCGTGTCGCTTGCACAACGATTTTAAGCAATCTGACCGTTGGATTCTGACCTAATTTCACCCTCGGATCAGGGAAGGTGGCCCAGGCATGTCCTTGTGCTTGTGGACCTGATCGAGTTTCGGTAACCGTTGAATTGAGTGTAGTCCACCACTGCTGATTTGTAGATTCGATCGGTACGAAAATTCAGTCTGACCTAGATCCATGGTCAGCGAGCTTAAGTCCGACCTCTCGTGGAAAAAGGCCCACCGAAAGTGTTCCGTTGGATCGAGAGAGGCCTGTTTTAGTTATAACCTAAGTATACCTTGGCCCTGGGGTTATTTTCATCAATGTTAGGCCTATATATAGACCTTAAAACCCTAACTCTCTTTTCCATACGAATTTCCTAACCCTAGCTAAGAAAGAGAGGGGAAAAGAGAGAGAAAGTGAGAGAGAAGTTGGTGAATCATCTTAGATTCTTTCCTGTTCTTCTTCATCCTTAAACCATTACCTTTGAATCATTTTTTCAGCGATTCTAAGTTCATTCTTGGGTAAGTTAACCTAACCCTAATCTGTTTTAGAGCTTAGAATAGTTTATGTGTTGTTATAGCTCATTTCTATTCTTACCTTAGGTTATCTTGTCGCTGTTGACGAAGACATATCGTCTGAATCAGTTCGGTGTTCTATTTCTGGTTTAAGGTGCGGACTTTAATTGTATACGTTATGGTTTTCAAGGCTTTCAATGTTAGCTAATGGCTTATTCTTGTTATGGATGAAATTTCACATGCCAAATACTATGTTTATTTTATGTTCCTGATATGCATGTGTTATATTGCGATTTGTGTATTATATGTATATGTAAGAAGTACCGTATACGTATAAAATATGCACATGTGTTTGCCATGATTATTTGTCGTGTATTTATGCTAGATGTATGTGTGACAACTCCTTGGCAAAAGGAATTGTCCAAATGCGTGTATTTCAACATACGTCATGTATGTTGCTCTATGTATTCTAAGTGTTTGTAGAAATGTTTGAATGATCTAAAGTGTAATATATCAACCTAGTATGGGCGTTGAGAAGTGATTCTCAACTCTCCCATTAGTGTGTATGATTTCCTTCGTGCAAGTTACATTCCTTGTTGTTTAATTTTAAGTGTTACTTATGTGAAAATCCATGTTAAGTTGATATTCTTTAAATGCTCATGTACCACATGATTTGAGTTGTTGTTCTATTACTATTCTAGATTGTTGATATGAATATCTGTTGTGGTGGAATGTGTTTGGGGCTATGACTAGTCCAGGAAATCGGTAATCGGCCTTGAGATTGTGGCTGAGGCTGCTTTCGCCACATAGGACGTGATTAGATGAACTCGAGTCGTATTAGAGTTGTCGGCAGTGGTTTGGTCACGCGGAGTGTTCGCGTACTCTATGTCGTTCAACCCAACGTGCGCTCGTACTAGTCGAGTTCGTCAAGTAACCCGATTGTCCAATGTATGTTCACCATGTATGGACGCTATTGTTTGAATTTAGGGTACCGAACTTACCAATGAAATCCTGTTAACCATGGTACCTTGATCCGCTAAGACTCATGAACCGGACATGGTGGTATGGGACACCGTGGTCGAGCTGTCGGGCTACGCTGGGGTGACGAGCCTCCCCGTAGTGACCAGTGAGCAACCAAACTTGTGAGCCGATTATGGTGGTATGGGACACTATATTCGTGCTGTCGACCTACATTTATTGGTGACGAGCCCTTTGTAGTGACCTCGAGCATACCTGGATACCGCATTGAGGTGACAAGCCTTATTGTAGTAACGAATGTATGATAGGCGTGCATTGATTGGTGACGAGCCCTTTGCAATGACCTAAAACCATATAATCATATGAGATTGTCTAGGGCTGACGACCCTAGAATGGATCACTGTTTAGATGGTGATATGAGGAAGGTACCTTAGCTTCCCAATCCTGTTATATGAAAAGGACTAATAACAACTTGATAATCATGTGCATGCACCGCATTTGCATGTGCTTGGAAGAGGTGACGCACTTTGAGGCGATGTCATGCATAACGTAAGATGAAGACACTGAGGGTGTACACGCGATGGCACGCATCATTCTACATACATCCCTATATTAACAAGAGTACTTAGGACATGTTTGATTGTTTTACTTTATCATTACTGCTTGATTGAATTGATAACATGTTAACCTTTGCTTTATTGTTCCACTAAGTTGATCACTCATCCCCTCGTTCTGGGGCGGTGTTAAACACCCACCAGACTCTGTCTTAGTTGCAGATGTTGATGAGACCTCTGAGGCAGAGCAGGAGATCGATGATGATGCGGCTGCTTTTTCTTTCATGCGGTTTTCAGGCGGGTTCTAGTGAGCCTTGTTCTGATGCGTGGGATTCTAAGATTTCTTTTGGGAATAGATGATGTAATTTGATACTTGAAATTTTGATAGCAACACTTGTAATACAACCTGGTATGTATATGTATTTCAGGGAATTACACATGTACACATATATTTCTTTAAGTCTTCTGCTTGCGTTTCTCACTTATCCCTGAATTATATTTGCAGTTTAGCTTAATCTATTCCATGTTTTATATACTCATATAGACAACATACATCCATCATTAAATATGTTGCATAAGTGATGTTTTGAAACTCGAGAGCTGAGTCATGCTCGACCCCTGAATTTCAGGGCGTACAACTAACCCAAACCATTGGGCCCCTATGCATGATAGTGCTCTCCCCCACCCTTATAAGAATCACCATAACTTGTAGACTCACTTTGTTTATATCGGGCCCCATAAGAACCCAACTTACCATATGATAGGGTGGGTGAGAAAGCCCACTTAATATACTTAGGGTCATCATCTTGACTCCCACTACGGAATGATTCACCCCATAAGGTTCATCCTTGATGTAGTATGACATTAGGCCGCCAATATATATATATATATATATATATATATATATATATATATATATATATATATATATATATATATATGTGTGTGTGAGAGAGAGAGAGAGTACATCATTACCATAGATCATGCTCAGTATAACCTTATGATTCTTGCCCATGCGCATCATATGTATTGTCGGGCTACCCCAAAACATTGGGCCCCATTTGATAATGATGCTCTCCACCACACCCTGTAGAACTACCTAAACCTTGGAGCCTCCTTGTGTTCTCACTAGGCCTTCCATAACAAATGTGGTCCACTTAGATACATGTGTTTGTACAAGCTTAGTGACCCAAACTCGAGGCCTACTTAGATGATGAGTAGACCGTTTGTAGGGTTATATAGTCCTGGATGTGTGGATCCTACCAAGACCCACCACGTGCTCATATCGGCCCTCATAGGAGAGCCCAGTTGTTCTTGATAAAGAGAAAGCCCACTTGTTATATACCAGCTTGACTCACCCGTGTGGTGTGCCCTACCTTGAATCATTTGCTAGGACTTCGTGTTATGTACGTATCAACCACACCGTCCATCTACCTTCTTAGGACGAGTGTGAGGCTCATCCTTGACATTGGTATATCATCATTTTCCCCCTTGCCGTAGATGGAAGAATATGTGATACCAGGTCAGGTATATTCACTATATAGGCCTACCTTGATGTTTGCGTTAGATACGTCATCCTTCTGTGGACCCCGTCATGTATTGGGCCGATTAGTGTTATATCTGTTAATCATGTTAGTATGCTTAAGCTAGTAGGACACACTGGGTATATGTTAAGCATGGCATCATGATACGTGCTCATGCGCATCATTTGTATGCTTGTTATGAGTGATTGATCATAGCATGTGTCATTAGACTGATTATTTATGGAACTCCCTTAGAGGCGGAGTTGCCCCACATGAGCACGCGGTACATGCAAGTTTGATGCATGATTGGATAGTATGGCTCATGCATCTCGCATTTGAAAAGGCCTAGCTATATGTCATAGAGGGGGGGGGTGAATAGGACTATGCCAAATTTAAAATAATAACAGTGGAATAAAACAATAGGATAGCCAAGAACAAGAAAGATAATAATTCACAATACAGAATGTAAAGCAATCACAAAATCTAGTTGTTCTAAGGACAACCTTTCACCATAAAAACCAAGGGTTTATGACAGGACAACCTTATTAGAACAATTAGAGAATTAAAAGCTAAAATTGTAAAGGAACAGAAAGGAAATAGCAAGAATTGAAATCTAAACTATTACAACATTCCCCACAGTGCTTGAAATGTAAATATTACAACATCCACATCCACACATACATCCCACAATTTTGAATGATAAATGATATAGAATTTAAGCAAACATTCAAACTATAATACACAAAGAATTATAGTGGTTCGCCTGTGTGTTCATCAACTATTAAACAACAGCCACACAAATTGTTACTCCACTCCTAAAATCCTCACACAGGGGATATCAGCATTCATTATGAAAATAGGTTTCATAGGCTTACCTAAAGCCTTCACAATTGTGTCTTTCAATGGGCTTACATAATTCAAAAACCCCACTTCCGAGTTTTCCTGGCTCTCCTCAGATAACCAATAGATTGAGATTTTTCTGGCTTAATCTCAAACAAAAACCAAAATGAAGGAAATTTACAATACAGTAAAATACCTGGATTTCTCCTTTTGTAGCAGCCCGGAAGAACCAATCAAAGTAGAAGTTCGAATGTGGAAGTTCAATGTCCAATACTCACTTTGAAATAGTTCTAAGTTCTGATTGATTTTAAATTAAATCCAATTAGGGCTAACTCTATTTGATTTTGATTCTAAGAAGTGGAATATCCCAATTCCTCTTTCAAATTAGATTGAAATGCAGAAACAAAATCAAATAAGAAAAAGCTAACAAAAGAGAATATTAAATATGTACAATTAGCTTAAGAATGAACACAGACTTATCTCAAAGTGATGCCTTGATTTTACTTGAATTGCATTATAAAACTCTGAAATTCGTCGTCTATTTATAGTTGCAGAAATCGCATCTATGACTGGTCCTGAGGACACTATGACTGGTCGTAGACCGAACAGATTTTTGAAATTTTAAGCGCGATCGGATAAAACCGTTTCACAATTGGTCGTAGGGTATCCATGACCAGTCGTGAGCCCTCTACGATTGGTCATGAGGTACCTGATTTGATCGCTGTAGTTTAAGTCGAAGGTGCACGACTGGTCCTAGAACGAGTCGACACTGTTCCTACGACCGGTCGAGCAGTCTCCAGGACTGGTCGTAGCTTAACTAAAAAAATTTGAAAAATTGCAACAACTTAGGACTGGTGTAGGGATTTCTTGGACTAATCGAGCCAGAGCTAGGACTAGTCGAACAGAGTTTAGGACTAGTCTTAGAACAGACCAAACATCTATAAAATGATTCAATTTGAATTATGTATACAAAATGACCTACCCTAAGGTCAATTTAAGGTCAATCATACCTTAAAAGTGAGGTATGAACATTGAGACTTCATTTCTTCAGATGATAGTTGACCTTTGAAGATTGTGAAGCTTAAAATATCTCTAATTGATGTAACATTGAGCTTGAGATCTTCTAAAGCTTGAATTACACTTCATCTTCCGTTGTACACTAACTTGAGTCTTTGAACAAGATCACTTCTTTCATTGTAGCTTGTACTTGCATTTCTTGAAATGGTTTGAAGTAGTTCTTCATTCTTAACTTGAAGCAAAGTGTTTAGAGATGTGATGCAATGTCTTGATCATATATACTAATTAGCTACACAAGACATAGATTGATGTTTTGGCACTATAAAATTTGACAATCAAAGGAGCATAAAACCATAGCACTTACAATCGCCCCCTTTGTCAAATTTGTGACAAAACACATTACAAAAAAATAAATAAATAAGAGAAGCACAACATGCACCAGTCATATATAAGAGAACCAGTTATAGCCTGGTTAAAGAATCATACACTAGTTGTCATTAACTAGCACAAATTCTTCCTTACTTATTTACTCCCCCTGAGTAGCACACACACATATATATCGTAAAAATTAATGCTACTTCCCCAAGCCTGAAATCTTCTCCCCCTTTTTATCACAATATGACAAAGGAAGAACAAAAAAAATAATTGGAAAAGAAGGATTGCCAAGAGAGTAAGAAAGGAAATAACTAGGCAAGATAAGAGAGCAATTTAAAAGTGCACATATCAATAACTAGTTCAAATTCCACAAACATAGGTCAGTCAACCAAACTGAAAGAAAAACAAAGTTCACACACCAACTAAGGTAAAATAATATTAGAGTTAATACAGACCAAAGGATAAAACACTAGGTCTCTTCCACTTACCCAGTTGTGCGCTTGATGGGACGGTAAGTTGGCCTAAAGTGTACTAGATGTCATGCCCCAAACTTGGAAACCGGGCTTACAGAACTCCCTATCACCGAACCTAGTGCCGACAGCCTTCATAACACCTAATTCTCAGCTCCCAATGCCTATACGCCAGTTTTCGATCCTAGGATCCTACAAGGAGGATTTTCAATATGAATTTTTCTCGTAAGAAATATAACCACAAGTATATTCAAATCATAAGAACAACATCATCACCACATATCTACTAATATAATCATTTGAGTATAATACTGAAAGGGAAAAATACATGCATATAATAAAAATCTTCACAAGGCTCGGCTACATGCTCCTCCTCCTACTCAGTTACGACTACGTCCTACCGTCACCTACACGCATCTATTGTGCATAAGCTTATAGAAAGGTTAAAGGGTGGTGTAAGTGTGTGACCAGTATGTGCGTGCTCAGAATGTAATATCAGAGTAAATAGAAATACTGGTAAGTCCACGAACCATACAACATCAGAGTACACAAAAGTACTGACAAGTCCTGTAAAAATATCATCAACCTAATCCAGGATATGCGATGAAAAAACAACAAGCTAATCTCATATACTGAGAAAGTAATGTACGTCAGTTATGCAATGTGGAGACATAATGAGTCAAATATCAGATATAGATGATACAATACCAAATGCAATTCTGAAGATCTACGAATACCATCAGCCTCATCTAAGTCATATAAATGCAGAAACATAGCAAAATAAAATGCCATTTGCTGATTATGTAATGCAATATGCAATATGTGGTGCGAATGAGATGACCAAGTTGTAGTGTGAAGTCGGGGTGATAGTACGTGGTATCGCAGGCTATGGGGCTTATCACAAAGGACTTCTATCCAAACCAGTCTCATACCAAAATTTGGATAGATGACTTAACGTGGTAAGCTCCTGACCTCAAGTTAGTCACGCGCCCCAACCAAAATCCTAGCCATTGCGAAAGTACACAACAATTAGTTACGCACCACTAGCCCGAGTGGATAGTGAATGAATGAATGAATGAGTATAATGCTGAGTAAACAACTCCTACCCAGTCACTCCACAATCAGTACCGTACATCTATGGGATCATCACCGGGGTTTAGTACACTCTATATGCAATCACCGCCCACTAACGCGCGACCATGCAAGTGGAAGAGACCTCACCATATGCTTGGCCAGTAGTCAACCAATATTTACCCAGTATGTCGATGGCGAACCCAATCATGAGCTGGTCAAACTCAGCCTAGTTATGCCCCCTACTCTCGGGCGGAATGCCACACCCCCTCCCAACCAACCACGACACATTGGAAGACGTGGGCTCCTGGTATTCGGTACTCGGGTGCTCATGTATCTACTCGGTCTCAACATTGGGGCGTCTCCTGGCCACGGAGGTTTAGAGACTTTCACCCACGGACATCTAAAGTGCCCAGATACTGAAACTAAACATTTTCGGTGTCCCATCTAGCCATCCATGGCATGCCTGTGGAGGTTATGGCCCTGATGTCGCTGGGGCATAAAGTAATCACAACACACAATAAAAGATGCATGAGTTATATAATCCAGTTATGCATCAATCCTGCGCATACCGTATACTCATGTGGGGTAACTCCGCCAATCAGGGAGTCCCATAAACTACCAGCACCATGGCATATGCAATGGTTAATCATATCTCATAACAAACTTGTAGATGAAGCATATGGGCATGTATCATGATGCTGTGCTATCAAATACTCAAAATCAGTATCAATAACCAGCATCGACAATCGTCCTCGACAATGTGGATATTTAACTAACATTGCCCCTAAGGATTGGTCCACATAGAGCCTAACATATAGTGGACCCATGGCCTCACACAAGGGCCAAATATACAACACCATGGGCCTCACTCAAGAACTTAATACACATTACGATGGGCCTCTCACATCGGCCTAATATACATCACAACAAGCTCCACCGCCTGGCCCTCAAATGCACCACAATGCGCCTCATGACATAGGCCTTATATACGTCACATTGCACCTTAAACACGGGTTGAATACTCATCACAATGTGCTTCAAATACAGGCCGCATATACATCACATTAGGCCTCGACAATCGGCCTCAATAATCAGCCTCATCAATCGAAATCGGCCTCGACAAATTAGAATCGGCCTCAACAATAGGCCTCGACAATCAAAAACAGCCTCAACACTCAGAATCTGCCTCGACAATCGGACTCGGCCTTGACAATTAGAATCAGCCTCAACAATCGAAATCAGCCTCGGCAATCAGACTCAGCCTCGACAATCGGAATCAGCCTCAACAATCGAGCTTAGCCTTGATAATCGAAATCAGCCTCGATAATCGGACTCGGCATCGACAATTGAGATCGGCCTCAACAATTGGACTTGACCTCGACAATCGGAATCGGCCTCGACAATCGGACTTAGCCTCGACAATCAGAATCAGCAATTAAAATCAGTGCGAATGGGCCTTCCAAGGCGTAAGGGATGGTCATAATGTGGACATTCAACCATCATTACCCATCAATGTGGACATTTAACCAACATTACTCCCAAGGAGTAGCTCGCATAAGGCTAAACATATAGTGGACCCATGGCCTCACACAAGGGCCTAATATACATCACTATTGGCCGCATCACATGGGCCTACTACACATCATTATGGGCCTCTCACATGGGCCTACTACACAACACTATGAGCCACTCACATGGGCCTACTACACGACACTATGGGCCGCTCACATGGGCCTACTACACAACACTATGGGCTGCTCACATGGGCCTACTAAACGACACTATGGGCCGCTCACACAGGCCTATTATACATCACTATGGGCCGCATCACATGGGCTTACTACACATCACTATGGGCCTCTCACATGGGCCTACTACACATCACTATGGGCCTCTCACATGGGCCTACTACACATCACTATGGGCCTCTCACATGGGCCTAATATACAACACGATGGGCCTCACTAAATGAGCCACATATACATCGTATTGGGCCTCGCCCAAGGGCATTGAATACATCATAATGGACCTCGTGTACATCAAGTCGGGCCTCATCTTATGGGTTCCAGATACACAATAGGCGGGCCACATCACATGGGCCAAAAAAAATACATCATGATGGGCCCCGTGGATGGGCCACACCGATGGGCCCCAAGTGGGCTTGGATCACACCAAAAATCATATCAATAGTTGTAGGTGTAACATGTGTATTACTGTACACCATCATTCCATGAGGTACATGGCCCATTAATGATGATCAGCACTATCCAAACATTGTCCTAGTACGTCAGCACCACCTAAACATTCCCATGTAAATCCACACCATCCAAACATTGTCTAGGTAAATCAGCACCATCCGATCATAGTCCAACATCGTCCAGCACAATCTATATGGTGTGGATTACAAAACATACATCACGTTGTGGCCCACATGGTAATACAGATGGACGACTTGGAGTTATACACAAATCACAGTGGACCCCCAAGCTACTGCTAGCCACCATTAAATAGATGGACGGTGGGGATGAAACCCATACCATGGTGGGACCCTCAGAGTTGGGTGACGCCATGCACACCAGCTATATGCTGCTAGGCAGTAATCAGACGAACGGTGTGGATCATCAGCGTGGGTCCATGTCCCACCCCTGAACGAACAGATGGGGGGTGGATAAAACAGATAAATCATGTGGGGCCCACAGTCCCTGCTGACGTCAATACATTAGTTGGGTCTCACGTAAGGCCATATATATGGTATATATTACAATATATATAATATTTATTTTTATATATACCTGCCAACGTCTAGGCCCTGGACAGATAGCCTGGACATTACACACGTACAGTGCGGTGGTCCCCACTGCTGCATGTGGGTCCCATGGATGAATGGTGTGAGGATAACACATACCATGTGGGTCCCACAGCTGTTGGACATTAGTCCAACAGCCTCCTCTAATGGTCAGCATAGATAAATCACATACTTCATGGTGGTCCCACGGAGCTTGTTGACATTGTTCAGCAACTATAGCTGTCGGCCCATTATCTAGATGATGGACGACTGGGATCAACAGATACCTCACGGTGGCCCCACGTGCTGCACTCAGCACGTCATCAAGTTGGGCCCCATGGAACATCAACACCAACAAAATAAGAGAAAAAAAAAGAGAGAGGGAAAAAGAGAGATCGGTTGTGGGAGGGGCCCCGCCACTATGGGCCCTCTATACATACATCAAATGGGTCCCACCACATGTGGGCCCTCAAATCATGAATCAAATAAATAAAATCACCCACCTATGCTTCTTATTGGGCTTCATCTTTCATCAACACCTCTTAGAGCTCCTAAGGATCATGATTCAAGGGTTGAGATGAAGGTTGGATGGTGGAGATGAGAGGTAGGAAGTGGGCCCTAGGAAGCTCTCTCATGGAGCTTGGACGATTGATTCATGAAGGGATCACTTAGGAGAAATGAGAGAGAGAGAGAGAGGATGGGATGTTAAGAGAGAGAGGGATGGGTGTGAGTGAGTGATAGAGTGATGGGGAGTGATAGGTGTACTTGATTGGGTATGGGTGGAGAGAGAGAGAGAGAATTGACTTTGGGTTGTTTGTACTTGACATGTGAAGTGATTGATGTGCACTTGATTGATTTGATGGGACATATTTTCTTGGGTTTAGTAAATGCACGGTGTTTTCTCAAACTAAACGTGGGCCCACATCTCCTAGCCCGAGTATTGCCTTGATGCATAACGTGGTGTCGGAACCGCGGTGACGACGCAGTCACAAGGGTACAAGTCTTGGGTCAAGTCGACTCAGATATATGGGCTGCAACTTAGGGTCGCGCGCAAACACTAGTTACAGGTTGTAGGTTATCAAAAATTGACTAGGAGGATTGTGAAAGTCTATGGAATAGTACGGACTAGGATACGGGCCTGACATCTCTCCCCTCCTAATAAAAATTTCATCCTCAAAACTTACTATCACGCAGGATAAGGCAAGGGAAGAGGAAGCATTGATATAAACTTATATAAGGCATAATCAATCTATAAAAGGATGAAGATAACGCTCTCTATTTTTAACTTTGTGCTCGTTAGACGTATCATCAATACTATGGTGACCCCTATTGAACCTCGGATCAGAAACGATCGAAACTGAGATACTATGTAGCCTCATAATCTCAACGGTAGGGAGCTATATAAGAAAGTTCTAAGTTATTCGAAATCGGGGATCTAATCATTATACGTTCTCAACAATCATGTAGTGAAGGGTAGCTATCAATATATATGTGATGTTATCTTCAGGTATTTCCAAGTTATGCTCCAATTCCAACTTCTGTCACGCCCCAAACTCAAAAACCGGGCCGACAAAACTCCCGATCGCCGAATCCAGTGCCGACAGCCTCTGTAGCACCCCATTCTTAGCTCCCAGCACCTATACGCCAGTTTCTGATCCCAGGATCCTACAAGGAGGATTTTTAATATGAATTTTTCTCATAAGAAGCATAACCACAAGTATAGCCAAATCACAAGAACAACATCATCACCACATATCTGCTAATATAATCATTTAAGTACAATACTAAAAGCGAAAAATACATGCATATAATAAAAATCTTCACAAGCCTCGGCTACATGCTCTTACTCCTGCTCAGCTATGACTATGTCCTACCATCACCTGCAAGCATCTATCGTGCATAAGCTTATAGAAAGGTTAAATGTTGGTGTAAGTGTGTGACCAGTATGTGCGTGCTTAGAATGTAATATCAGAGTAAACAAAAATACTGGTAAGTCCACGAACCATACAATGTCAGAGTAAACAAAAGTACTGACAAGTCCTGTAAAAATATCATCAACCTAATCTAGGATATGCAATGAAAAGACATAACAAGCCAATGAGATATACTGAGAAAGTAATGTAGGTCAATTATGCAATGTGGAGACATAATGAGTCAAATATCATATTCCGATGATACAATACCATATGCAATTTTGAAGAGCTATGAATGTCATTAGCCTCATCTAAGTCATATGAGTGCAAAAACATAGTAAACTAAAATGCCATATGCTGATGATGTAATGTAATATGTAATATGTGGCGCAAATGAGATGACCAAGCTGTAGTGTGAAGTCAAGATGATAGTATGTGGTATCGCATGCTATGGGGCTTATCACAAAGGACTTCTATCCAAACCAGTCCCATATCTAAATTTGGATAGATAGACTCAATGTGGTAAGCTCTTGATCTTAAGTTAGTCACGCGCCCCAATCGAAATCCTAGCCATTGAGAAAGTACACATAATAATTAGTTATGCACCACCAGCCCTAGTGGATAGTGAACGAATGAATGAATGAGTAAAATGTTGAGTATAAAACTCCTACCCAGTCGGTCCACAAATCAGTACTGTACATCTATGGGATCATCACTGAGGTCTAGTAACTTTACATGCAATCACCGCCCATTGACGTGCGACCATGCAAGTGGAAGAGACCTCACCATCTGCCTGGCCAGTGGTCAACCAATATCTACCCGGCATGTTGATGGCGGTCCCAATAAGGAGCTGGTCAAACTCAGCCTAGTTATGCCCCCCACTCCCAGGCGAGTAAGGCCACACCCCCTCCCAACCGACGATGACATAGTGGGAGAGACAGGCTCCTGGTATTCGGCACTCAGGTGCTATGTATCCACTCGGTCTCGACGTTGGGGTGTCTCCTGGCCACGGAGGTTTAGAGACTTTCACCCACGGACCTCCAAAGTACCCTGATGCTCGAACCAAACATTTTCGGTGTCCCATCTAGCCATCCACGGCATGCCTGTGGAGGTTACGGCCCTGATGTCGCTAGGGGATAAAGTAATCACAACACATAATGAAAGATGCGTGAGTCATATAATCCAGTCATGCATCAATCCTGCACATACCGCGTACTCATGTGGGGCAACTCCGCCTATTAGGGAGTCCCATAAACTACCAGCGCTATGACTTATGAAATGGTCAATCATATCTCATAACTAACATGTAGATGATGCGTATGGAAATGTATTATGATGCTATGCTATCACATACTCTTAATCGATATCAATAACCGGCATCGACAATCGTCCTGGATAATGTGGACATTTAACCAACATTGCCCCTAAGGATTGGCGCACATAGAGCCTAACATATAGTGGACCCATGGTCCCACACAAGGGCCAAATATACAACATCATTGGTCTCACTCAAGAGCTTAATACACATCACAATGGGCCTCTCACTTGAGCCTAATATACATCACAACAAGCTCCACCACCTGGCCCTCAAAATGCGCCACAATGGGCCTCATGACATAGGCCTTATATACTTCACATTGGGCCTTAAACACGGGCGAAATACTCATCACAATGGGCCTCAAATATGGGCCACAAATACATCACATTAGGCCTCGATAATCGGCCATGGCAATCAGAATCGGCCTAAACAAATTAGAGTCGGCCTCGACAATCGAAATCGGCCTCTGAAATGGCTAAGCTATATGTCATAGAGCGGGGGTGAATAGGACTATGCCAAATTTTAAGATAAATACAGTGGAATGTGAAACAAAGAATAGATAGCACTATACACCAATCACAGAATAGGAATGGAAAGCAACCTAAAATAGAGAAAATGGAAACACAATTTTTTCTAAGGACAACCTTACACCAAAAACCAAAGTTTATGGTAGGACAATCTTATTTCTAGAACAAATAGAGAAATAGAAATATAATGCTGAAATGTAAATCTAAATTATTACAACATTCCCCACTGTGCTTGAAATGTAAAATTTATACCACACATATATTCCACAAATCTAAATGATAAAAGATAAGAAATATAAATCACACATCCACAACACAGAGAATTATAGTGGTTCGCCTGTGTGTTCACCAATTGTTAAACAACAGCCACACAGAATGCTACTCCACTCCTAATATCCTCAGACAGGGAATATTAGCGTTCACTATCAAATAGGTTTTCACAGGTTCACCCAAAACCTTCATAATTATGTCTTTTTCAAAGGGCTTACACAATTCAAAAACCCTCACTTCTGAGTTTTTTGGCTTTCCTCAGATAACCTACAACTTTGAGATTTTTCTAGCTTAACCTCAAATAAAACCACACAATGTAAATTACACAAAGTTTAAAATACCTGATTTTCTCCTTCGTTGTAGCAGCCCAGAAGAACCAAGTCGGAGTAGAGATTTGAATGTCAAAGTTCAATGTCCAATACTCACTTTATAATGGTTCTAGGTTCTAATAGATTTTAAATTAAAATAAAAGGGCTAGCTCTAAATGATTTTGATTCCAGAAAAAGGAAAACAACAATTCCTCTTTTCAGATTAGATTGGAATGCAAGAAACAAAATCAATTAACAAAGCTAAAGAAACAGAATATTAAATATGTACACTTAGCTCAAATGGAGCATCGACTTATCTCTTAGAAGACTAAATTAAATTAACTTGAATTGCTTGTTTTATTATGGGATTCGTGCTCCATTTATAGGTGAGCAAATCATACCTTCAACTGGACTAAGGACTTGTACGACTGATCATAGAACCAACAGATATTTGAAAAATTCAGGCGTGATCAGATTTGGCAGTTTTACGACTGGTCGTAGGTGGTCTACGACTGGTCGTGGGTCTCCTACGACTGGTCGTAGGTTTCGAACGACTAGTCGAAGCAAGTCGAATTTCAGTGCCGTACATTGAGTCGTAGCTCTATAATAGGTCGAAGATGCAGTCGACATTGTACCTACGACTGGTCGAACAGTCCCTAGGACTAGTCGAAGCCTAACAGAAAATTTTTGATTTTTATAACAAACTTACGACTGATCCATGAATTTCTTAGACAGGTCGAAGCAGTGCTAGGACTAGTCGAACAAAGTCCAAGACTAGTCTTAGAACAGACCAAACTCACTTATAGAAAACATATGAATTATGTATCCAAAATGACCTACTCTAAAGGTCAACCTATGGTCAGTCATACCTCAATAGTGAAGGACATTGAAACTTTAGAGACGAGAGACCTTTGAAAGTAATGGAGCTTGAAGTCTTGATGGAGCTCAAACTTGAAAGCTTCTTAAGATCTTGAGGTAGAACTTGAAAGCATCTTTGAGATTCTTGACTTGTGAACAGTGCTTGTTAACCTAAGTTGATCTTGGGTAGAGCATTGTTCTTCACAGATGCAAGCTTCATAACAGTGTCTTTGGTACCACAAATTTGATAACATAAAGGGCTATAAATTATGGCACTTACAATCTCCCCCTTTGTCAAATTAGTGACAAAACACACTTTCAAGATATGTTACATAACACAGAATATCTGATTAAAGAATAATGCACCAGTTATTATCAACCAGCATCCTGCAGACTTGTAAATCAATATTCAGTCCACCTCTGCACATACTCCCCCTGAGTAGCATACTCATGAAACAATATACAATACAATACTACTCCCTCCTCATGACAACATCCATATCCATATACATATCTATAACATATCCATACTCCCCCTTTTTGTCACAATATGACAAAGGAAGCACAAAATAAATGGCAGAGAAGAAATAATCAATGAGAAATATGAGAGGTAACTTGTCAAGATATGAGAACATAGCATAAGCAACACACATAATGCATAGACTGAGTTAAGTTAAAAAAAGTGATAAACTCAAAACAAGTTAGGAGTAATAAAGTTATTACAAACCAGTAAACTTAAAAATACTAATCTGACCCAGATGAAGGAGCAAGAATGAAAAGATCAAGTTGATGCATGCCTTTGTTCAAGCGCCTAAGATATTTGCGCATATATTTGAACTGTAAATCATGGGCAACAGACATGTTTTCCATGTTAACATTTAGACCCTCAACTTTATCTTCCAATGCACTCAAACGTGCATCAAATAAAGAAGGCTCATAATCTGGATCATTTGTAGAATCAGACTCAAGCTCTTCAAAAATATCATCCATGTTAATATCATCAGGAGGAAGATCACCAGCTTCTTCCTCATGTTTAGCTTTCGCACCGCCAACACCATCACCTTGTCCAGGAAGGTAATCCAATTTCATCTTATTGATATTGGAATTGTTAAATATCAGATGATGGATAGGGGCCTCTCCAACCGGCATGTCGACTGACATATGTGTAGCCAACACAGTCATCAAATATCCAAAAGAAATGTCACTATGACCAGGATGGAGACGAAACTGAATGATGAAGTGACAAATCAAGAATGGTAAACAAATGTTAACACCTCTAACAACATAATGAAGAATACGAACCATGAAGGACGTCAATTCAAATTTGTTACCCGATCGAGGATACAAATTAGACACAAAAATTTTGTGAAGAATTCTCTATTTGGGTTACAAATACCTTGAGGGAAGCACATTCCCTTTATGCGTCCATTGTACATCCAAATTGCATAAGTCATTAGTCAGCATACGTTTTTCAATGACAGAGGGTTTCTCATATAAAGTATGGATAGGGATACCCTCATCATTCACTAGAATATCCATAAGGGCTGAAATCAAATGTCGATCAACTTCAAATGGCCCTTCTCTTGTGGAGATAGAAAAAGTTAAATTTTCCAGTGAGAAAGCACATATGCATGCAAACATAGATTGGGCAATGGACCAGTATGGTGGCCTACCCAAAGCAATAAGTTATTCCAACGTACAGATTGAAGCATAGGAAAAATATTAAAAGGAGCAACATGATTAATATTGTAAGTGCTATAGTTTATATCCCTGTCTGTTGTCAAATTTGTGGTCCCAAAATCACTGTTATGTTATATATAACTTGCATAAGTGAAGCTCTCTCAAGGATCAACATTCATGAACAAGCTAAGCTCACAAGATAAGACTCAAGCTGAAGAGTACAAGGCAGTTGGTAAAGAACTCGAGACCCTTTCAAGATTGAGCTACATGAAGATTTCAAGATTGATCTATATCAAGACTTCAAGACTCGTTCTTTAAGGTCACTTATTCCTAATGTTTCAATGTCCATACTTCATGATTGAGGTTTGACTGACCATAGGTTGACCTTAGAAGTAGGTCATTTCGGATACATAAATCGAATGTTTATTTTACATGAGATTGGCCTGTTCTTCGACTAGTCCTAGGCCACCTTCGACTAGTCCTAGACTTGCTTCGACCAGTCTAAGAAATTCCTCGATCAGTCGTGAGTTTGTTACAAATTCCGGATGAAATCTGTTAGGCTTCGACTAGTCCAGGAATCTGTTCGACCAGTCATAGGAACAGTGTCGACTGCATCTACGACTAGTCGAAAATCTTCGACTCGAATTCCAGCGAAGCTTTGTAGGACCTACGACCAGTCGAAGGAGAGCTACGACTAGTCGTAGGTGACCTACGACCAGTCGTAGGAGACCTTTGACCAGTCGTAGAATGGTCAAAGCATATCCCACCGGATTTTTTAAATATCTGTTATTGCTTCGACTAGTCGAAGAGCTCCCTTGACCAGTCGAAGACCCGATCTTCTCACCTATAAATAGTGCACGAATCTCAAAAGAAATTATCGAATTAATTAATCTATTCAAGCCAATCTTCGTCGAACTTCTGAGAGATAATTCTGTGCTCCATCTAAGCTAAGTGTGCTTATTTAATATTCTCTTTCCTTAGCTTTATTTTAATTGATTTTGTTTCTACTATTCCAATCTGATTTGATAAGAGGAATTATTATTCCCTTTCTTTGGAATCAAAATCAATTAAGGCAAGCCCTATTTGGTTTAATTTAAAATCTATTAGAATTAGAACCATTGTAATCGAGTACTGAACATTGAACTTGGACATTCAATCATCTACTTTGATTTGGTTCTACCAAGCTGCTACAACGAAGGAGATAATCAGGTATTTTACATTTAATTGTAAATCCCTTTCTATTTTGGTTTCTTTCAAGATTTGCCAGAAAAATCTTGTTGTATTGGTTTTCTGAGGAGAGCCAGGAAAACTCAGAAGTGGGGTTTTTTTAATTGTGTAAGCCCACAGACAAAGACACAATTGTAAAGGTTTTGGGTGAACCTGGGAAAACCTATTTTTAGTGAACGCTAATATCCCTTGTGTGAGGATATTAGGAGTGGAGTAGCATTTTGTGTGGCTGTTGTATAACAGTTGGTGAACACACAGGCGAACCACTATAAACCCTTATATTGTGGTTGATTGATTTATTCTTCTAATCTTTAATTAATTTTTGTGGGATGTATGTATGGTGGTGAATGTTGTAATTATTTAATTCAAGATTTGTGAGAATGTTGTAATAGTTTAGAATTTATTTTCTGCTATTCCTTTATCAGCTAGATTTTCAATTTCATTTGAAAGTTGTTCCAGCAAGGTTGCCCTGCCATTTTTATGGTGTATGGCTGTCCCTAGAACAATACATTTTTAATTACAATTTATTCAGTTTGTATTTATTATTGTATTCCTCTTCGATTTGAGATTTGATACAAAGATCTTTCTAGAAATAAGGTTGTCCTACCATAAACTCTGGTTTTTGGTATAAGGTTGTCCTTAGAATAACATTTGTATCAACCTCTCAAGATCTGAATTTTGAGGTTATTTTACTTTCCTACATTGTGATTTACTTTGGCTATCATATTCTTTTTAATTTCGCTGTTTTAAGTTTTATTTGGCATTGTCCTATTCACCCCCCCTCTAGGACAGATAGCTTGGCCTTTTCAATTGGTATCAAAGCTTAATAGCTCTTTTTTAATTCTTGGATTTAATCCCTGAGCTAACGATTGAAGCTATTTAAGATGTTAAATTTTGATAGCCTTTCAGTCACAAGGCCTCCACCCTTTGATGGCTCCAACTATGCGTATTGGAAAGCCTGAATGAGGATCTTCCTCAAATCAATGGATGAAAATGTGTGGCAAGCCACAGTGACTGAATGGAATCCTCCTATCATGGAAGTTACTGGGGTTGACGGTTCAAAATAAATGAAAGTCACACCATATTACCAATGGACCACTCTTCAGAAAAGTGAGAGTAGTGCAAATGCTAAAGCACTAAATGCAATTACTTGCGCACTATCACCGGATGAGTTCAAAAGAATCATTTCCTGTGATACTGCAAAGCAAGCTTGGGATATATTAGAAATGACACACGAGGGTACTACAATTGTCAAAAAATCTAAAGTCCAACTCCTCACAACCAGATTTGAAGAAATTCATATGGAGGAAAATGAAATGTTTATGGACTTTTACATTAGATTAAATGACATTGTAAACTCAATGTGGGGTCTTGGCGATAAAATCCTAGAAAGTAAAGTGTGTGAAAAAATACTACGCTCACTTCCTGAACGGTTCAATTCTAAAGTAACCGCGATCCAGGAACTTCGTGATACGGATAATATGAGGGTAAAAGAACTAGTTGGTTCTCTACAAACTTACGAGTTAAACTTTAAAGCTCCTAAAGGTAAATCTATCGTACTAAAATCTTCTAAATGTAATTCAGAAGAAAATTCTAATTCAGAAGATGATATGGCTCTTTTAGCTAAGAAATTTTACAAGATTTTCAAAAGTAAGAAAAGGGTTGATTTTCAAAAATCAAATGATAAAAAGAAGTTTAGACCCAAATTTAGAAAATCTTTGAAAGATAGTCAATGTTATAACTGTCAAGAATATGGGCACTTAGCAAATAGATGTCCTAAAAGGGACAAACCCAAGAAGAAGGGTATGTTGGCTACATGGGATGAATCATCTGATTCTGAAGGTTCTTCTGAATCAGAAGATTCTGAAACTGAGTCGGGCAATGAGGTCAAAGCTCTTATGACTCTAGCCAAATTCACATTTTCAGATAATGACTCTACAAGTGAAGAAAATCTAAATAGTGAATGTGAAAATGAAGATGATCTTCAAGACGCTTACAATGCCCTATATAAGGAAAGTTGTAAAATTGCTGTCAAACTTAAACTTCAAAAAGAAAATTTTTCTAAACTCAAAAATTGTTTTGAATCACTTGTCTTAGAAAAATCACAAATTTCAGATTATTTTGAAAAATCAAAATGCGATTTGGAATTCAAAAACTCACTAATTATTGATTTAAAATCTGAAATTAAGAAACTTAAAACTGAAGTATCTTCTCTTCTGAGTTTAAAGGACACATGGAAATATGCCCAAGGTGATCCAAAGTTAGAGAAACTTTTATCCGGATCAAGAAAATGTGGCAATCGATCCGGGTTGGGCTATGATAAAAATTTACCTCCTAAACAAAAGTATACTCCTCCTATGTTTGTTAAAGGAGAGTCCTCAAATTCAAAAGGGAAAAATACTTATCAAAATTTTTCTAGAAATTCAAAAACTTTTCAAAAACCTAGAAGCAGCCATGTCAACTTTAATCAGAAACGAAATCCACTAGCTGAAAAGATAGTTGATTTACTCAAGGAGCTCTTAAAATCTAACTCTATAGGTCATTCCTACAAATGTACACAAAAGAAGACAAACTATGTTCCTAAACCCAAAACAGTTATGAAATGGGTTCTTAAAGTTACCTGCTTAGTTGCTCACACTGCTTTCAAAGCAACAAGTCATTTAAAGTGGTACCTAGACAGTGGATGCTCCAGGCATATGACAGGTGACAAAGCTTTATTCACCGATCTGAAAGATATGACTGATGGTTCAGTCACATTTGGTGATGGTAGCAACTGCAAGATTATAGGCCAAGGTACAGTTCAACTTTTTAATCTTCCGGTGTTTAAAAATGTTTTATACGTTGAAGGCTTAAAACATAACTTACTTAGTATATCACAAATATGTGATAATAACCATACTGTTCAGTTTTCTAATCAAAACTGTGAGATTCTAAACAATAAGGGTTCTGTAATATTAATTGGATGTAGAACGTCTGAAAATTGCTATATTATTAGCGAATCAGCTCATCTAATCAAACATGTTACATGGTCCATACAGACAAGACGGATTTATGGCACAAACGTCTTGGACATGTACATTATCGAAATTTATATCGATTGAGCAAACGAGAACTTGTAAGAGGTTTACCCAAACTTCAAAAATTAGATAAAATATGTGGTGAGTGCCAGATAGGCAAACAAACAAGGAATTCACACAAAAAGGTGAATTCAAATACTACATTAAGACCACTCGAACTTCTCCACATGGATCTGATAGGACCTACCGGAACGGAAAGTCGTGGTGGTAAAAAGTATATCCTGGTAATAGTTGATGACTTTACCAGATTTACTTGGGTAGTCTTCTTAAGGGATAAATCTGAAACCCTTGAAGAAGTAAGAAAAGTTTTCAAAAGGATTCAAACTGAAAAATCTTCTCAAATCAGTAAAATTCGTAGTGATCATGGATCTGAATTTGAGAATAGCAATTTTGAGAAGTTCTGTACCGACCAAGGAATATTGCATGAATTCTCTACTCCCAAAACTCCACAATAAAATGGAATTATAGAAAGAAAGAATAGGGTGCTTCAAGAAATGGCTAATGTCATGTTGAATAGCATGAAGCTCTCTAAAAATCTTTGGGCTAAAGCAGTCAGCACAGCTTGCTATATTATTAACCGAGTATACACTAGCAAAGATAATAATAAAACGGCTTACGAATTATGGTTCAATAAAAAGCCTACTATTAAATACTTTCGAGTTTTTGGCAGCAAGTGCTATATTTTATGTGATCATGAAAATTTGGAAAAATTCGATACGAAGAGTGATGAAGGTATTTTTCTAGGATATTCTTTAAACATTCGAGCTTATAGAGTTCTGAACAAAAGGACTGGTGTGATTCAAGAGTACATTAATGTTGTCATTGATGATCACTTAAACACACCAATTTCTAATTTAGATAATGATGAAGTACTAATCATTGATAAACCCGATACTTCATCGAATCAGACTGATTCTCAGTTGAGGACTGTTAAAGATCATCCAACCACACAAATTCTTAGAAACCCTCTCACTGGTGTTCGCACCCGTAGACAACTTGAGGATATATGTAATTATGTATGTTTTACATCCCAAATTGAACCATTTAACGTAAAAGAAGCTCTGCCTGATGAGAACTGGATTGTTGCTATGCAAGATGAACTCAATTAATTCGTAAGAAATGATGTTTGGTATCTCGTACCAAGACCTAAAGATAAACACATCATTGGAACAAAATGGATTTTCAAAAATAAGTCTGATGAATGTGGAAATATAATTAGAAACAAGGCTAGACTAGTGGTACAAGGTTATACTCGAATTGAAGGGATTGATTTCGATCAAACCTTTGCACCAGTAACACGTATTGAATCTATCAGACTATTTATATTCATTGCATGTTTTAGAAAGATAAAGATCAATCAGATGGATGTAAAAAGTGCTTTTCTAAATGGCGATTTACATGAAGAAGTCTATGTTGAACAGCCAATGGGTTTTGAAGATTCCAAAAATACTGATCATGTATATCGGCTTAAAAGGGCACTTTATGGATTAAAACAAGCACCTAGGGCATGGTATGAGAAACTAACAAAATTTCTTTTAAGTCATAATTTTCAAATGGGATCTGTTGATAAAACTCTGTTTGTTAAGAAACATAATGATCATATCTTAATGGTGCAGATTTATGTTGATGATATCATTTATGGATCAACTTGTACTGACTTGACTACTGAGTTTGCAAATTTGATGAAATCACAATTCGAAATGAGCATGGTTGGGGAATTGACTTATTTCCTTGGATTGCAAGTAAAGCAACAACCTGAAGGAATATTCATTTCTCAATCTAAGTATGCCTTGAATCTAATCAAGAGATTTGGATTTGAGAATGGCAAGAATTTCGATACTCCTATGAGTACTAACCTGAAACTATCAAAAGACTAATGGTAAAAATGTTGACTCAAAACTTTATCGGAGTATTATTGGTAGTTTGTTATATTTAACTGCTAGTAGACCTGATATTTCTCTAAGTGTTGGTATTTGCACAGATATCAAGCTGATCCAAAAGAATCTCACTTGATTGCTGTCAAGCGGATTATTAGATATGTCGCAAGTACTATAAATCTCGGTCTCTGGTATCCTCATGAGACTAGTGTCCAATTAGCTGGGTACTCGGATGCTGACTGGGCTGGTAATTTAGATGATAGAAAATCAACCAGTGGTGGTTGTTTTTACATTGGAAATTGTCTAGTTTCCTGGTTTAGCAAGAAACAAAATTCTATATCACTTTCAACAGCTGAAGCTGAGTATATCGCAGCTGGTAATGCATGTACACAACTTGTTTGGACGCAACGAATGCTAAGTGATTATGGAATTAAACAGGATTCTATGTTATTACATTGTGATAATTCCAGTGTGATAAATATTTTAAAAAATCCTATTCAACATTCTCGTACTAAGCACATTAACATTAGATTTCATTATATAAGGGAATTAGTAGAAGAAAAAGTTATATCTCTAGAATATATTCCTACTGAAGATCAACGAGCTGACATTTTCACAAAACCTCTCGATAAAAGCAGGTTCAAAAAGATGAAATTTGATCTTGGCATGTGCATTTTAAATTGATAATTTATTCCTTCTTGTATTATAATGTATATATTTGCTAGATTAAATTCCATTTTTTGTAGAATTTGCAAGTAATTTGAATTTTTGGGGTTTCGACCAGTCGTGAGTATACACGACCAGTCGTCCTATGACTGGTCGTAGATACTCACGACCAGTCGTGGAACACGGGTTTCACTTTAAATTGAGGATTTTTCACTTTCTTCCTCATTTCTTCTTTCTTCTCCTTGGAGCCGAACTTCGACTTATCGAACCCATCCTTCAAGTTCTTCAAGGTTAGTGTTCCAAATCCCATTTTTCTTACAGATTTGTGTCTAGATTGTTTCCTTTTCTCTCTTGAAGCTTTCTATTTTGAAAATCATTGAGATTTGGGGTTTGGATTTTGAAAAATCTGTTTTGATTAAACCCACTTCTCAATCCTTTGCAACTTCCTATTTTCTTGAAATCCTTGTTGCAAATGGCTTCTAGAGGTAGAAAAACTACTTCCCGTGGTCCTTCTTCTTCCTCCAGATCGACCGCTATCTCTAAACGTCATCTTCTTGTTCCCAATGATGATCCATCATATGTTAGGGACATTAGATTACGTAATGTTATTGTTGAACATCCTGTTGATATTAATAATATTGCACCTTTTGACATCCTTCCTATGCTTAAAGCTGTAGGTTGGGTTAACTTATTACAGTGGGGTGGGCCTATATACCGGTCCATTGCCCAATCCATGTTTACATGTATTAGTGCTTTCTCACAGGATAATTTAACTTTTTAAATTTCTACTAGAGAAGGGCCTTTTGACGTTGATCGTCATTTAATTTCAGCCCTTATAGACATTCCTGTGAATGATGAGGGTATTCCAATTCATAACTTAACTAATAAACCCTCAATGTCTGAAAAACGCATGCTCACTAGAGACTTGTGCAACATGGATGTTCAATGGACTCAAAAAGGGAATGCGCTCCCCTCAAGGTATTTGTTACCCAAATACAGAATTCTCCACAGAATCTTTGTGTCTAATCTGTATCCTCGTTCGGGTAGTAAATCTGACTTGACTTCGTTTATGGTTCGTGTTATCCATGCTATTTCCAATGGTACTCAAATTTGTTTGCCATCCTTAATCTGTCATTTCATTCTTTAGTTTTGACTCCATCCTAGTCATAGTGACATTCCTTTTGCCTACTTTATGACTGTATTGGCTACTCATATGTTAGTCGATATGCCTGTTGATGAGGCAGCAATCCATCATCTGATCTTCAACGATACTAATATCAATAAGATGAAGTTGGATCTGCTTCCTGAACAAGGTGGTGGTGGTAGTGGTGGTCCTGAAGAAGATGGTGTTGACATTAATATGGATGACATTTTTGAGGAACTGGATTCTGACTCAGCAAATGATCCAGGTTTTGTACCATCTGATGTTGATGCACGTCTGAATGCATCAGAGGGTAAAGTTGAGAATATAAATGTAAAGTTGGAAAACATGTCTGTTGCTCATGATTTGCAATTCAAGTACATGCGCAAATATCTTAGGCGCTTGAACAAAGGCATGCACCAACTTGATCCCTCCATTCCTGCTCCGTCTTCAAGTTCCAGTTCTGAGTAGCTTTTATGAGACTTCTAGTTTGTAATAACTTTATAACTTTGCACTTGGCTGATTTAGAGTTGGATTCTATTTATGTTTTATGCTAGATATTTATTCTATGTGATGCTATCACTCTTTTGCTATACTCATGTTTTATGCTTACCTCCTCATGTTTACTCTCATGAATTCCTTTATTTAGTTCTCCTTTGTCATATTGTGACAAAAAGGGGAAGAATGGTTTGTACTTAATGTGATTATGAGAGGAGTAGCATTGGTTATGTTACTCAGGGGGAGTCAGGGGGAGTATATGTTTGATCTTGTTGAATGAAACTGGTTGAATGTTGAAACTGGTTGAATGTTGAATATTGAATATTGAATATTGAATTGCAGGTATTAACCAGTTGTTTTACTTTTGTTTATCTTGGTTATGTGTTTTGTCACTAATTTGACAAAGGGGGAGATTATAAGTGCTATAGTTTATATCCCTGTCTGTTGTCAAATTTGTGGTGCCAAAATCACTGTTATGTTATATATAACTTGCATAAGTGAAGCTCTCTCAAGGATCAACATTCATGAACAAGCTAAGCTCACAAGACAAGACTCAGGCTGAAGAGTACAAGGCAGTTGGTAAAGAACTCAAGACCCTTTCAAGATTGAGCTACATGAAGATTTCAAGATTGATCTATATCAAGACTTCAAGACTCGTTCTTTAAGGTCACTTGTTCCTAATGTTTCAATGTCCATACTTCATGATTGAGGTTTGACTGACTATAGGTTGACCTTAGAAGTAGGTCATTTTGGATACATAAACCGAATGTTTATTTTACATGAGATTGGCCTGTTCTTCGACTAGTCCTAGGCCTCCTTCGACTAGTCCTAGACTTGCTTCGACCAGTCTAAGAAATTCCTCGATCAGTCGTGACTTTGTTACAAATTCCAGATGAAATCTGTTAGGCTTCGACTAGTCCAGGAATCTGTTCGACCAGTCGTAGGAACAGTGTCGACTGCATCTACGACCAGTCGAAAATCTTCGACTCGAATTCCAGCGAAGCTTTGTAGGACCTACGACCAATCGAAGGAGAGCTACGACCAGTCGTAGGTGACCTACGACCAGTCGTAGGAGACCTTCGACCAGTCGTAGAACGGTTAAAGCATATCCCGCCGGATTTTTTAAATATCTGTTATTGCTTCGACTAGTCGAAGAGCTCCTTAGACCAGTCGAAGACCCGATCCTCTCACCTATAAATAGTGCACGAATCTCAGAAGAAATTATCGAATTAATTAATCTATTCAAGCCAATTTTCGTCGAACTTCTGAGAGATAATTCCGTGCTCCATCTAAGCTAAGTGTGCTTATTTAATATTCTCTTTCCTTAGCTTTATTTTAATTGATTTTGTTTCTACTATTCCAATCTGATTTGATAAGAGGAATTGTTATTCCCTTTCTTTGGAATCAAAATCAATTAAGGCAAGCCCTATTTGGTTTAATTTAAAATCTATTAGAATTAGAACCATTGTAATCGAGTACTGGACATTGAACTTGGACATTCAATCATCTACTTTGATTTGGTTCTACCGGGCTGCTACAACGAAGGAGATAATCAGGTATTTTACATTTAATTGTAAATCCCTTTCTATTTTGGTTTCTTTCAAGATTTGCCAGAAAAATCTTGTTGTATTGGTTTTCTGAGGAGAGCCAGGAAAACTCAGAAGTGGAGTTTTTTTAATTGTGTAAGCCCACAAACAAAGGCACAATTGTAAAGGTTTTGGGTGAACCTGGGAAAACCTATTTTTAGTGAACACTAATATCCCCTGTGTGAGGATATTAGGAGTGGAGTAGCATTTTGTGTGGCTGTTGTATAACAGTTGGTGAACACACAGGCGAACCACTATAAACCCTTGTGTTGTGGTTGATTGATTTATTCTTCTAATCTTTAATTAATTTTTGTGGGATGTATGTATGGTGGTGAATGTTGTAATTATTTAATTCAAGATTTGTGAGAATGTTGTAATAGTTTAGAATTTATTTTTTGCTATTCCTTTATCAGCTTGATTTTCAATTTCATTTGAAAGTTGTTCCAGCAAGGTTGCCCTGCCATTTTTATGGTGTATGGTTGTCCCTAGAACAATACATTTTTAATTACAATTTATTCAGTTTGTATTTATTATTGTATTCCTCTTCGATTTGAGATTTGATACAAAGATCTTTCTAGAAATAAGGTTGTCCTACCATAAACTCTGGTTTTTTGTGTAAGGTTGTCCTTAGAATAACATTTGTATTAACCTCTCAAGATCTGAATTTTGAGGTTATTTTACTTTCCTGCATTGTGATTTACTTTGGCTATCATATTCTTTTTAATTCCGCTGTTTTAAGTTTTATTTGACATTATCCTATTCACCCCCCCTCTAGGACAGATAGCTTGGCCTTTTCAAATATCAACTGGATGCTCAACAATAACATTACGCAATCTTATGTCCCGAACATAAGATGGATCGTCCTCAGGAGCCCTAAGATGACGCTTAGTGATAGGGCCTGATCTGGAAGAAGAAGACGGACCACGAGACGTTGATTTTCTTCCTCTATAAGCCATATGCAACAATGATTTCTATAATATAAAGAGTTGCAATGGATTGAGAAATGGGTTTTCTCAAATTAGATTTTTCAAAAGAAAATCCCCAAATCTCAACTAAATTCGAAATAAACAACTCCAAGAGAGAAATAGAAGCAATCTAGACACAGATCTACAAGAAAAATGCAAATGGAGCACTAACCTTGAAGAGTTTGGAACATGGGTTCGACTAGTCGTGTGTCGGCTTGTTGGAGAGTGAAGTTGAAATGAAGAAAAAGATGATTTTCCCAAATTTTAAGTGAATCCACACGATTCACGACTAGTTGTGGATATACAAGACTGGTCGTAGCACGACTGGTCGTGGATACTCACGACTGGTCGAGTACAGGCCAAAAAATCTAATTTTTGCATATTTTTCAAGATTTGAAAACTAAACTAGCAAATATATACAATAAGATACAAATAGCCATAATTAATCATTTTAAAATACACATGCCGAGATCAAATTTCATTTTGTTAAACTTGCTTTTGTCGAGCAGTTTAGTGAAAATATCACCACGTTGATTCTCGGTAGGGATATATTCCAAATATATAACTTTTTCTTCTACTAATTCCCGAATATAATGAAATCTAATGTCAATGTGCTTAGTACGAGAATGCTGAATTGAATTTTTTAAAATATTTATGGCACTAGAATTATCACAATATAATAACTTAGAATCCTATTTAATTCCATAATCACTTAGCATATGTTTCATCCAAACAAGTTGTGTACACGCATTACCAGCTGCGATATATTTAACTTCAGCTGTTGAAAGTGATATAGAACTTTATTTCTTGCTAAACCAAGAAACTAAACAATTTCAGATATAAAAACAACTACCACTAGTTGATTTTTAATCATCAAGATTACCAGCCCAGTCAGCATCCGAGTACCCAGCTAATTAAACACTAGTCTCATGTGGATACCAGAGACCGAGATTCACAGTACTTGCGACATATCGTATAATCTGCTTGATAGCAGTCAAGTGCGATTCTTTAGGTTCAGACTAATATCTACCACAAATACCAACACTTAGAGCGATATCTGGTCTACTAGCAGTTAAATACAATAGATTACCAATCATACTTAGATATAATTTCGGATCCACATTTTTACCTGCAGAATCTTTTGAGAGTTTCAAGGTTGTACTCATAGGAGTATCAAAGTTCTTACCATTCTCAAATTCAAATCTCTTAATCAAGTTCATAGCATATTTAGATTGAGAAATGAACATTCCATCAGGTTTTTGTTTTACTTACAACCCGAGAAAATAATTCAATTCCCCAACCAAGCTCATTTCAAACTGAGATTTCATCAAATCTGCAAACTCAAAAGTCATATCAGTACAGGTAGATCCATAAATGATATCATCAACATAGATTTGTACTAATAAGATGTGATCCTTATATTTTTTCATAAACAGAGTTTCATCAACATATCCCATTTGAAAATTATGGTTTAATAGAAACTTTGTTAGTTTCTCGTACCATGCCCTAGGAGCTTGTTTTAAACCGTAAAGTGCCTTTTTAAGAAGATACACATGATCAGCATTTTTGGGGTCTTCAAAACCCATTGGTTGTTCAACATAAACTTCCTCATGCAGATCACCATTTAAAAATGCACTTTTCACATCCATTTGGTAAATCTTAAACTTTCTAAAACACACAATGGATATAAAGAGTCTGATTGATTCAAGACGTACTACTGGTGTAAAGGTTTCATCATAGTCAATACCTTCAATTTGAGTGTAACCTTGTACCACTAGCCTAGCCTTGTTTCTAATTATATTGCCAAGTTCGTCAGACTTATTTTTGAAAATTCATTTGGCTCCAATGATGTGTTTATCTTTATGTCTAGATACGAGATACCAAACATCATTTCTCACAAATTGGTTAAGTTCTTCTTGCATCGCAACGATCTAGTTTTCATCAGCAAGATCTTCTTTGACGTTAGATGGTTCTATCTAGGATGTAAAACATACATAATTACATATATCCTCAAGTTGTCTATGGGTACGAACACCAGTGAGAGGGTTTCCAAGAATTTGTGTGGTTGGATGATCTTTAATAATCCTTTGTTCAGAATCAGGCTGATTGGATGAAGTATTAGGTTTATCAATTACAAGAACTTTATCATTATCTGAACTTGAGACAAGTGTGCTTAAGTGATCATCAATGACCACATTAATGGATTCTTGAATCACATTGGTCCTTTTGTTCAAAATCATATAAGCTCGACTGTTTAAAGAATATCCTAGAAAGATCCCTTCATCACTTTTCGTATCAAACTTTTCCAAATTTTCACGATCTCGTAAAATATAGCACTTGCTGCCAAAAACTCGAAAGTATTTGACAATAGGCTTTTTATTGAACCACATTTCGTAAGCCGTTTTATTTTTACCTTTACTAGTGTAAACCCGGTTAATAATATAGCAAGTTGTATTGACTGCTTCAGCCCAAAGGTTCTTAGAGAGCTTCATACTATTCAATATGACATTAGCCATTTCTTGAAGCACTCTATTTTTCCTTTCAACTATTCCATTTTGTTGTGGAGTTTTGGGCGCTGAAATTTCATGTAATATTCCCAGGTCACTACAGAACTTCTCAAAACTACTATTATCAAATTTAGATCCATGATCACTACGAATCTTACTGACTTGAGAACCTTTTTCAGTTTGAATCCTTTTAAGAACCTTTTTTTACTTCTTTAAAGGTTTCTGATTTGTCCCTTAAGAAGACTGTCCATGTATATCTGGTAAAGTCATCTACAATTACCAAGATATATCTTTTGTCACCTCGACTTTCCATCCTGGTAGGTCCTACTATGTCCATATGGAGAAGCTTAAGTGGTCTTGATGTAGTATTGGAATTCACCTTTTTGTGTGAGTTCCTTGTTTGTTTACCAATCTGGCATTCACCACATATTTTATCTAATTTTTGTAGTTTAGGTAAACCTCTTATAAGTTCTCGTTTGCTCAATCTATATAGATTTCGGTAGTGTACATGTCCAAGACGTTTGTGCCACAAATCAGTCTCGTCTGTATAGACCATGTAACATGATTAATTAGATGAGTTGGATTCACTAACAATATAGCAGTTTTCAGACGTTTTACGTCCAGTTAGTATTATTGAACCCTTGTTGTTTAGAATCTCACAGCTTTGATTAGAAAACTATACACTATGGTTATTGTCGCATATTTGAGATATGCTAAGCAAGTTATGTTTTACACCTTCAACATATAAAATATTTTTAAACAAAGGAAGGTTATAAAGTTGAACAGTACCTTGGCCCATAATCTTGCAGTTATTGCCATCTTCAAAAGTGATTGAACCGTCAGTCATGTCTTTGAGATCGGTGAATAAAGCCTTGTCACCGATCATATGCCTGGAGCATCCACTATCTAGGTACCACTTAGAATGGCTTGTTACTTTGAAAGCGGTGTGGGCAACCAAGCAAGTGACCTTTGGAACCCACTTCATAACCATTTTGGGTTTAGGAGGATAGCAGGTCTTCTTTCGATTGTAAGAGTTAGAAGTATGACCTAGTGAGTTAGACTTTAGAAGCTCCTTAAGTAGATCAACTATCTTTTCTGCCAAAGGACTTTGGTTTTACTTTTTATAGTTGATATGTCTTTTAGGTTTTTGAAAAGACTTAAAGTTTTTTGAAAACATTTGATCTTTCCCTTTTGAGTTTAAGATCTCTCCCTTTACAAACATGGGAGAAGTATTCTTCAGTTTAGGAGGAACACTCTTGTCATAACCCAGACTGGATCGATCGCCACATTTTCTCGATCCAGATAAGAGTTTTTCTAATTTAGGATCACCTTGGGCATATTTCCAGGTTTCCTTTAAACTCAAGAGAAAAGAGACTTCATGTTTTAGTTTTTCGTTTTCAGATTTAAGATTTTCAAACTGGGAGGTTTTAAACTCTAAATCGCATTTTGTTTTTTCAAAACATTCTGAAATATGAGACTTTTCTAAAACAAGAGATTCATAAATTTCTTTGAGTTTAGAAAATTTCTCTTTTTAAAGTTTTAATTTCATAGCAATTTTACAACTTTCCTTGTATAGGGCATTGTAAGCATCTTGAAGATCATCTTCATTTTCATATTCACTATTCAGATTTTCTTCAATAGTCGAGTCATCATTATCTGAAAAAGTGAATTTGGCTAGAGTCATAAGGGCCTTAACATCACACCCTGACTTAGTTTCAGAATCTTCTGATTCAGAAGAGACTTCAGAATCAGAGGACTCATCCCAAGTATCCATCATACTTTTCTTTTTTGACTTGCCCTTATTAGGACATTTGTTAGCCAAATGCCCATACTCATGGCAGTTGTAACATTGACTGTCTTTTAAAGATTTTCTAGTTTTAGATTTAGGTTTCTTTTTATTAAATGCTTTTTGAAAATCAACCCTCTTTTTACTTTTAAAGATTTTATAAAATCTCTTTGCCAAAAGAGCCATATCATCTTTAGAGTTTTCAAAATCATAGTTTAAATCATTTTCAGAAGTTTTTAAAGCAATAAATTTACCTTTTGGAGCTTTAAAGGTTAACCCATAAGTTTGTAACGAGCCAACTAATTCCTCAACCTTCATATTGTCCATATCACGAAGTTCCTGGATTGCGGTTACTTTAAAATTGAACTGATTAGGAAGTGAGTGTAGTATTTTAGCACATATCTTGCTTTCAGAAATTTTATCGCCTAGACCCCACATAGAGTTTATAATGTCAGTAATCTGGTATAGAAGTCCATGAACATTTCATTTTCTTCCATACGTATTTCCTCAAATTTAGTTGTGACGATTTGTATCTTAGAATTCTTGACAATTGAAGTACCCTCGTGTGTCATTTCCAATATATCCCAAGCATGTTTTGCAGAATCACAAGATATAATTCTTTTGAATTCATCCGGTGATAGTGCACAAGTAATTGCATTTAGTGCTTTAGCATTTGCACTACTCTCAGTTTTCTGAAGTGTGGTCCAAGAGAAATATGGTGTAATTTTCATAGATTTTGAACCATCAATCCCGGTTACTTTAGGGGTAAGAGGGGTCCATTCATTCATTATGGATAGTCACACACTTTCATCCATGGATTTGAGGAAGATCCTCATCCTGGCTTTCCAATAGGCATAGTTGGAGCCATCAAAGGGTGGAGGCCTAGTGAGTGATAGGCTATCAAAATTTGACATCTTTTATATAGTTGAGATTGTTAGCTCAGGAATTAAATCCAACTAAAAAGCAATAAGAGCGAGTTATTAAGCTTTAATACCACTTGAAATGGCCAAGCTATATGTCCTAGAGGGGGAGTGAATAGGACTATGTCAAATTTTAAGATAAATACAGCGGAATATGAAACAAAGAATGATAGCACTATACACCAATCATAGAATTAAAATGGAAAGCAACCTAAAATAGAGAAAATGGAAACACAAATTGTTATAAGGACAACCTTACACCAAAAACCAAAGTTTATGGTAGGACAACCTTATTTCTAGAACAAATAGAGAAACAGAAATATAATCCTTAAATGTAAATCTAAATTATTACAACATTCCCCACTGTGCTTGAAATGTAAAATTTACAACATTCACATCCACACTTACATTCCACAATTCTGAATGATAAAAGATAGAAAATATAAATCACACATCCGCAACACAGAGAATTATAGTGGTTCACCTGTGTGTTCACCAACTGTTAAACAACAACCACACAGAATGCTACTCCACTCTTAATATCCTCACATAGGGGATATTAGTGTTCACTATCAAATAGGTTTTCATAGGTTCACCCAAAACCTTAACAATTGTGTCTTTTTTAAAGGGCTTACACAATTCAAAAACCCTCACTTTTGAGTTTTCTCGCTCTCCTCAGATAACCAACAACTTTGAGATTTTTCTGGCTTAACCTCAAATAAAACCAAACAATGTAAATTACACAAATTGTAAAATACCTGATTTTCTCCTTCGTTGTAGCAGCCCAGAAGAACCAAGTCAGAGTAAAGATTTGAATGTCAAAGTTCAATGTCCAATACTCACTTTATAATGGTTCTAGGTTCTAATAGATTTTAAATTAAAATAAAAGGGCTAACTCTAATTGATTTTGATTCCAAAAAAAGGAAAACAACAATTCCTCTTTTTAGATTAGATTGGAATGCAAGAAACAAAATCAATTAATAAAGCTAAAGCTAAAGAAAGAGAATATTAAATATGCACACTTAGCTTAAATGGAGCACTGACTTATCTCTCAGAAGGCCGAATTAAATTCACTTGAATTGCTTGTTTTATTCTGAGATTCGTGCTCCATTTATAGGTGAGCAAATCACACCTTCGACTGGTCTAAGGACCTCTACGACTGATCGTAGAACCAACAGATATTTGAAAATTTAGGGCGCGATAAGATTTGGCAGTTTTACGACTAGTTGTAGGTCGTCTACGACTGGTCGTAGGTTTCACACGACTAGTCGAAGCAAGTCAAATTTCAACACTGTACATTAAGTCGTAACTCTATGACAGGTCGAAGATGCAGTCGACACTGTACCTACGACTGGTCGAACAGTCCTCAGGACTAGTCGAAGCCTAATAAAAAAATTTTGATTTTTGTAACAAACTTATGATTGATCCATGGAAGCAGTGCTAGGACTAGTCGAACAAAGTCCAAGACTAGTCTTAGAACAGACCAAACTCACTTATAAAAAACATATGAATTATGTATCCAAAATGACCTACTCTAAAGGTCAACCTATGGTCAGTCATACCTCAATAGTGAAGCAAGGACCTTGAAACTTTAGAGATGAGAGACCTTTGAAAGTAATGGAGCTTAAAGTCTTGCTGGAGCTCAAACTTGAAAGCTTCTTGAGATTTTGAGGTAGAACTTGAAAGCATCTTTGAGATTCTTGACTTGTGAACAGTGCTTGTCAACCTAAGTTAATCTTGAGTAGAGCATTGTCCTTCACAGATGCAAGCTTCATAACAGTGTCTTTGGCACCATAAATTTGACAACACAAAGAGCTATAAATTATGGCACTTATAGCCTCGACAATCGAAATTGGCCTCAACAATCGGCCTCAACAATCAGACTCAATAATCGGACTTAGCCTTGACAATCGAAATTAGCCTCAACAATCGGCCTCGACAATCGACTCGGCCTCGACAATTGGAATCGGCCTCAACAATCAAACTCGGCCTCGACAATTAGAATCGGCCTCGACAATCGGCCTTGACAATCGGAATCGGCCTCGACAATCGAACTCAGCCTCGACAATCAGAATCGGCAATCGAAATCAGTGAGAATTGGCCTAACAAGGCCTAAGGGAAGGTCAAAATGTGGACATTCAACGACCATTGCCCAATAATGTGGACATTTAACCAACATTACTCCCGAGTGGCCCGCATAGGGCCAAACATATAGTGGACCCATGGCCTCACACAAGGGCCTAATACACGTCACTATGGGCCACATCACATGGGCCTACTACACATCACTATGGGCCTCTCACATGGGCCTACTACATGACACTATGGGCCACTCACATGGGCCTACTACACGACACTACGGGCTGCTCACATGGGCTTACTACACATCACTATAGGCCTCTCACATGGGCCTAATATACATCATGATGGGCCTCACTATATGGGCCACATATACATCGTATTGGGCCTTGCCCATGGTCCTTGAATACATCTTAATGGGCCTCGTGTACATCAAGTCGGGCCTCATCTTATGGGTTCTAAATACACAATAGGTGGGCCTCATCACATGGGCTAAAAAAATACATCATGATGGGTGTCGTGGATGGACCACACCGATGGGCGCCAAGTGGGCTTGGATCACACCAAAAATCATATCAATAGTTGTAGGTGTAACATGCGTATTACTGTACACCATCATTCCATTGGGTACATGGCCCATTAATGATGATCAAAACTATCCAAACATTGTCCAGGTACATCAGCACTACCTAAACATTCCCATGTAAATTTGCACCATCCAAACATTGTCTAGGTAAATCAGCACCATCCAATCATAGTCCAGCATCGTCTAGCACAATCTGGATGGTGTGGATTACAAAACATACATCACGGTGTGGCCCACATGGCAATACAAATGGACGGCTTGGAGGAATACATAAATTATGGTGGACCCCCGAGTTGTTGCTGCACATGTAACAGCTATAGGCAGCGGCTGCTGTCCAACATTAAATAGATGGACAGTGGGGACGAAGCCCGTACCACGGTGGGACACTCAGAGCTAGGTGACGCCATGCACACCAGCTATATGCTGCTGGGTAGCAATCAAACGGACGGTGTGGATCACAAACGTGGGTCCATGTCCCCAACCCTGAATGAACATATGGGGGTTGGATAAAACAGATAAATCATGTGGGGGCCACAGTCCCTACTGACGTCAATACATCAGTTAGGTCCCACGTAGGGCCACATATATGGTATATATTACAATATATATAATATTTATTTTTATATATACCTGCCAACATATAGGCCCTAGACGGATGGCCTGGACATTGCACACATACAGCGTGGTGGTCCCCACTGCTACAAGTGGGTCCCATGGATGAATGGTGTGGGGATAACACATACCATGTGGGTCTCACAGCTGCTGGACGTCAGTCCAACAGCCTCCTCTGATGGTCGGCATAGATAAATCACATACTTCATGGTGGTCCCACGGAGCTTACTGACGTTGTTCAGCAGCTATAGCTACCCGCCCACTATCCAGATGATGGACGGCTGGGATCAACGGATACCTCATGGTGGCACCACCTGCTACACTCAGCACGTCATCAAGGTGGGCCCCATGTATCTTTAACACCAATAAAATAAGAAAAATGGAGAGAGGGAGAAAGAGGGGAATAGAGAGAGATCGATTGTGGGAGGGGCCCCGCCACTATGGGCCCCTCTATACATACATCAAATGGGTCCCACCACATGTGGGCCCTCAAATCACGAATCAAAAAAATAAAATCACCCACCTATGCTTCTTCTTGGGCTTCTTCTTTCATCAACACCTCCTAGAGCTCCTAAGGATCATGATTCAAGTATTGAGATGAAGCATGGATGGTGGAGATGGGAGGTAGGAAGTGGGGCCCACAAAGCTCTCTCATGGAGCTTGGACGATTGCTTCATGAAGGGATTGCTTGGGAGAAATGAGAGAGAGAGAGAGGAATGGATGTAAGGAGAGAGAGGGATGGGTGTGAGTGAGTGATAGAGTGATGGGGAGTGATAGGTGTACTTGACTAAGTATGGGTGGAGGGAGAGAGGGAGTTGACTTTGGGTTGTTTGTACTTGATATGTGAAGTGATTGATGTATACTTGATTGATTTGATGGGACATATTTTCTTGGGTTTAGAAAATGCACGGTGTTTTCTCGAACTAAACGTGGGCCCACATCTCCTAGCCCGGGTATTGCCTCAGCATGTAATACGCGACGTCGGAACCACGACGGCGGTGCGGTCGCAAGGTTACAAGTCTTAGGTCAAGTCGACTCAGATATACGGGTTGTAACTTAGGGTCACGTGCAAACACCGGTTACAAGTTGCGGGTTTTTAAAAATTGACTTGGAGGATTGCAAAAGTCTACGAATGGTACGGACTAGGATACAGGCCTGACACTAGACCCTGGTGATGATCCCAGAGATGTAGGGTACTAATATGTAGACTTACTAAGCAGGAGTTGCGTACTTAGTATTTGATTGATTCATTCATTCATTCACTATCCACTCGGGCTGGCGGTGCGCAACTAATTCATTATGTGTACCTTCATAATTGCCAGGATTTGGTTGGGCATGCAACCAACTTGAGATCAGGAGTTTACCACATTGAGTCTAGCTATCTAAATTTAGGTATGGGACTAGTTTGGATAGAAGTCCCTTGTGATAGACCCCACATCTTGCGATACCACGTACTATCATCTCGATTACACATTCCAACTTTATCATTTCTTTTGCATTGCATCTTCTGAATATGACATTTGGTTTACTATGTTTCTAAATTACATGGCCTAGATATGGTTGATTGTCACACCCCATACTTGAAAATCGAGCTCACAAAATTTTTGACCACCAAATCCGACGCTGACAGCCTCCATACTACCCCATTCTTAGCTCCCAGCACCCATATATCAGGTTCCGATCCTGGGATACCACGAGGAGGATTTTCAGCATGAATTTATTCCATAACAAGCATAACCCACAAACAATAACTAGAACTCCATCACAAAATCCACTATAATAATAAAAACTTTAAGTATAATGCGCATAAAGGGAAAATACAATAACAATATCAGAACTCAAAAATCTTGACTGTACGCTCCTGCTCCTACTCAGCTACGACTACATCTTGGCGTCACCTACATGCATCTATCGTGTATAAGCTTATAGGAAGCTTAGAGGGGGTGAAAGTGTGTGCGCAAGGTAGTAATGCAAGTATGTAATATCAACGTAATGTGGAAACATGCTGATAAGTCCATGAATGTGATCAGCCATACCAAGCCTATGCGATGCAAGGCATGAATGTTATCGGCCACATTAAGGCCATGCGATGCAAGGCATGAATGCTATTGGCCACACTAAGGCCAAACAATGTAATGCCTACATAGCCAATGTCATGTGCAAGATACAGCTCAAGCATACCAATCTGCATATCAATCTAGCTCATCTTTGGAGCATCACATATCAGTACAGTTCTCTCTAGATAATCACCGAGGTCTAATACAGTGTACACACATTGCAGCCCTACACTGGTTGCACAACCGTGCAAGTAGAAGAGACCTCACTACCCGTCTGACTAGTAGTCAGCCAATATCAACTCAGCACATCAGTAGTGGACCTATTTACAAGCTGGTCAGACTTAGCCTAGAAATTGCCCCCTACCCTCGGGCGGGTAAGGCCACACCCCTTCCAACCTACCATTACACAGTGAGAGATATGACCTCCTGGTTTTTGGCCCTCATGTGCTCATACATCTACTCGATCTCAACGTTGGAGCATCTTCCGGTACCATCAGGTTTAGGGACTTTCATCTAAGGACATTTATCGCACCCCATCTAAAGAAAAGATTTTTGGTGTCCAATCCTACCATCCACGATATGCCTATGGAGGCTATGGCCCTGATGTCGCTAGGGCGTATAGTAATCACAACACACAACGCAAGATGCATGAGTCACAATCCAGTCATGCATTAATCTTATGCATACAGTGCGCTCATGCGAGCCAACTCCACCTATCAGGGAGTCCCATAAACAACCTGCCCAATGGCACATGTAATGGTCAACCACATCCATAACAAACATGCAGATGGCCCTCAACTGTGGATATAACAAATCCAATAGCATGAATCCCTCTGTCTAAGGTGATGATGAACTCTCCTCATATTAAGGTTGGGCCTAGGTGGCTTATCTATAAACCTAAGAATCCAAAACGGGCTTCCTTCACCATACTATCAAATAGCCCGCTAGATGCCATAGGGGGCCCAAACAAGTCCTAGATGGACTCTAAAATTAAAATAATCTCACTATCAACCAATGGGGCCCCAACATTTTGGGTTAGCCCAATAGGAATAAATGGGTCATCTAAACATCAATGGGTCCCAATGATTTGGGTTAACCCACTTAGAGAATAGGGAGAATGGGCCTAACAAAGGACTAAGGGAAGGTCACAATGTGGACACTTAACCATCATTGACCATCAATGTGGACATTTAACCAACATTGCTCCCAAGGAGTAGCCCACATATAGCCAAACATATAGTGGGTCCATGGCCTCACATAAGGGCCTAATACACATCCCATTGGGCCTCACACCAAGGCCTCATATACATCACATCAGGCCTCATCATATGGGCCCCACATACATCATAATGGGTCTCACCAAATGGGCCTCATATACATCATATCGGGCCTTATCGTATGGACCACTCATACATCATAATGGGCCTCATCACATGGGCCATATATACATCACAATGGGCCTCACTCATGGGTCATATATACATCAAGTTAGGGTGGGCCCTACACATTCTAAATGAGGCCCACTAGATGGATAACTAGGATCAAACACGTACATCATGTGAGGGCCATGTGAATGGACGGTGTGAATATAAAACACATCACAAGGTGGGCCACATAAGTGGACGGCATAGATGAAACAGTACAACATGGTGGGCCCTACGATTACACAACAGGTGGGCTCACCGTTCAAGCTAGACGGTGTGGATTATACAACACATACATCATCGTGGGGTCCACGTCCCATGTGGACGGTGTGGACGGCCACACACGTGGCTGACCTCACGTCCAGCCCTGGACGGACAGTTAGGATATGCAATACATCAAGGTAGGCCCCACATGGCACACCGTCCAGAGATGGATGGTGTGAATATACAATACATACATCAGCGGTGGGGTCCCACGTCCCATCCCTGGATGGACGAATGACTAGGATCAAACACATATATCATGGTGTGTCCCATAGCACCGTCTAAAGATGGATAGTGGGGATACAGTATACATGCATCAAGGTGGGGTCCATGCACACATGGCCCACCATCCACATACATCATCATTGTCATAATAAGAAGTGAGAGAGAGAGAAAGAGAGACCTCTATTACATTCACCAATACATACATCAAGATGGGTCCCATGCATGCATGGGCCCATCAAACAAAATAAAAAATCTTGAGGTGGGGATGTCATCCCCACCATGTAAATGAGGGGTCTAAATGACCCTTAGAAGGCATGGATTAAAGAAAAACCCATCATGGTGGGGTCCATGGAGAATGGACCCTCCATGGCTCATACATGCAAGAAGATGGGCCAAATGCCACATCAAGGGGATCATGGAGGATCTCCACCATGGATTGGTGGTTCCTTCAAGTCCCTATGCAAATGCAAGAAAGAAATCTAAGGGAGAGGATGAAATCTAGTTCTAGAGGGCACCCACCTTGGATCTACATCTCCTTCTCCCACCACTATGCTCTTGAGCTCTAAGAGGTGAGATTCAATAGTTGGGATTGATTTTAGAGGGTTGGATTTGGGGATGGAGAGCATGCAAAGGGCTGGAAATGGAGAGCTCTCATAGACGTTGGGAGCTCTCTCTTACTAAGAAATGAGAAAGAAATAGTGAGGGAGGGGGAGATAAGAGGGAGGGAAATGTGTAATCTGGATGTCACCCTAGGGTGACATCATCCTCATGATAATGGTTGCTAGAGAATGTACAATCTGGATGGGTAGGTCCCACAACGCCCGGTCCACAACTTATGATCTAAGCATCAGATTGGCGTACGAGACGTGGCGTCGGAACCACGGGGATGGTGCGATTGTAATGACACAGGTCTCGTGTTGAGTTAACTCGGGAATATAGGATGTGACTTAGGGTTGTGCGCAAATGCAATCTACAGGTCGCGGGTCACTAAAATTTGACTGGGAGGACCTCGAGATCCTACAGAATGGAATGGACACTAGCACACGGGGCTGACAGCTCTCCCCTCTTAATAAAAATTTCATCCTCAAAATTTACTATCATGTAGAACAAACCAAGGGAAGAGAAAGCATCATCATTTCATATATATAACAATCAATGCAATACAAGGCATAATATAAGCACAATCAATCTACAAATAAATGGGGATAGCGCTCTCTAATCTCACCTCGTACTCCCAAACCGCCTCCTCAGTAGAATGATGACGCCACTGAACCTTCACCAAAGGAATGACCTTGGTCTGGAGGACCTACTCCTTCCAATCAAGGATGCGAACTAGCTGCTCAATGTCAGAAGCATCCTCACGGACCTCAAGTGGTTGCCAATCAATCACTGGAATGGTGCCTGACCCACACTTCCACAACTTCGAAACGTGGAAAAGTTGTGGATGTCAGACAACTCAGAAGGTAAGGCAAGCCTATAGGCCACGACGTCAACGCTCCCAATGATCTCGAAAGGTCTAATATCTCGGGGTAAGCTTGTCCTTCGCTCCAAATCAAACCACGCCCTTCATGGGTGAGACCTTGAGATACACTTCTCCCCAACAACGAACTCCAAGGGATGACGTTGATAATCGAAAAAAGTCTTTTGCCTTCTCTAAGCTATGCGCATCCTCTTCCTAATGATGTCAAAAACCTTTGACGTCTTCTGCACAAGCTCGGGGCCTAAGAGACGATTCTCTCCAACCTCGGCCCAACTATTGGGAGATCTACACGGCCTATCATACAAAGCCTAGAAAAGAGCCATACTAATAGTCGCCTAATGTTGTTATTATATGCGAACTCAACCAAGCATAAATGCTCATCCCAGCTACCCGAGAAGTCGATCATGCAAGCATGAAGCATATTCAAGAATCTGGTTGACCATCTCGGTCTGTCCATCGGTCTGCGGATGATACCTAGTGTTAAACTCCAAGACAAAAGCCATAGCCTTCTGGAAGCTCCTCAAAAACTGAGATGTGAACCTCGGGTCTCGATCAGAAACAATCGAAACTAGAACACCATGCATTCTCACAATCTCATCAACAAATAACCTGGGAAGTTGATCCAAAAGCCAAGTCGTATGAATCACAAGAAAATGTGCCTACTTCGTTAGATGATCCACGACAACCCAGATGGCGTCATGACCACACTGAGTCCTCGGCAAGCCCATAATGAAATCGGTGCATATGTGCTCCCACTTCCACGTCGGGATGCTCAACGGCTGCAGTGGACCTTGGGGCCTCTGATGATCAGCCTTGACACGCTGACATGTGTTATACTTAGCCATAAAAATGGCTATCTGGCTCTTCATCCCTGCCTAAAAATATTGTCTCCTTATATCACGATACATCTTCATTGAGCCAGGGTGGATAAAAAACTGTAATTAATGTGTCTCAGTCATAAGATCTCTACGTAACTTCGAAATATCTGGGACACATAATCGGTCTCTAAAGCGAAGTCCACCATCAGAACCAATCTACTAATCTGACTGACTCTCAGATGCTGCTTTTGCCCGATAACTCTGTAACGAATCATCTGCCTACAGAGCCTCGATCACCCTTACGATAAGAAAGGGTTGAATTGACAAGCTCGATAACTGCACAATAGTAGACTGCAGGCCAATCTCAAAGAAGAACGCTGATACATCCTCAAGCATCTTCCACTCCTGAATCATCATATGTACCACCAGGCCTCGTGGCTGACGGCTAAGGGCATCCGCCGCCATGTTCACCTTGCCTGGGTGGTACTTGAGATTAAAATCAGTCCTTCAAGAGCTCCATCCAACATCTCTGCTGCATGATCAACTCGGACTGTGAGAAGAGATACTTCAAGCTCTTGTGGTCGGAGAAGAGCTCGAACCTGACCCCATAGAGATACTGCCTCCACACATTCAGTGTGAAGACAACCGCCGCCAACTCCAAATCATGCATGGGGTAGTTCAGCTCATGGACCTTGAGCTGGCGAGACGCATAAGCCACTGGCTTCCCGTGCTGCATCAGGACAACACCAAAACCCACATGTGAAGCATCCATAAATACAATAAATCCTTCGCTCCTAGAGGGAAGAGTGAGGACAAGAGCGGACGTGAGGCGGTCCTTTAGCTCCATAAATGCTTGCTCACAGGGGTCACTCCACACAAACTTTATTCCCTTTCGGGTCAACTTGGTTAGTGGTTCTACAATATGGGAGAATCCCTCGAGAAATCGTCAGTAATATCCCGCCAAACCAAGAAATTTGAGGATCTCGAATGCGTTCATAGGCTGGCCCCACTGACACACTGCATCTATCTTCGAGGGGTTCACTGCAACACCCTCCCTCGTCATCACGTGACCGAGGAACTTCACCTCCTTCTGTCAAAACTTGCACTTCTCTAAGATTCGCATACAGTTGCTGGGCACTGAGGGTCTGCAAGGCAATCTCTAAATGCTGCTCATGGTCCTCGCGGGTCTTCCAATAAATCAGAATGTCATCAATGAAGACTACAACAAACTAATCGAGATAAAGATGGAAGACCTCATTCATCAACTACATAAAGACTGCGGGCGCATTGGTCAGTCCGAAAGACATGACCTGAAACCCAAAGTGACCATAGTGTGTCCTGAAAGCCATCTTTGGGATGTCCTCCTCTAAGACTCGAATATGATTATAACCAGACCACAAGTCAATCTTTAAAAAGAACTATGCACCCTCTAGCTAATCAAATAAATCATCAATCCTCGGGAGCGAATACTTATTCTTGATCGTGACCCGGTTGAGCTCGCGCTAATCCACACTGAGCATCAACTAGTCATCCTTCTTCCTGATGAATAGTTCTGGCGCTCCACATGGTGAACCGCTTGGACGAATGAATCCCAACTCACGTAACCCATCCAACTACTGCTGAGCTCTCGCAACTCCATCGGTGCCACACGATATGGGGCCTTCAAGATAAGTATAGTACCGGGCACAAGATCAATCTAGAACTCAATATGCCGATGCAGTAGCAATCTCAGAATCTCCTGGAATACATCAAAAAAATCTCAAACCACATACAACTGATTAATGCTCACTCCTATGGCCTCCTCTACTGCACACGACATCAAACAAGACAACGACTCTCCTCTGGGCTCGGTAACGAACTGGAATTACGACAAGCTGGGTATGCAGAATGTGACTGTCCTCATGGAGCAGTCCAAAACAGCGTGATACTCAAAGACCCAATCCATACCCAGGATGACGTCGAACTCTGACATTGGCAACATGAACAAATCAGCAGGCAAGAAGGTCTCCCTAACCAACACAGGGCAAAACGAACAAAATCAGTCTAACATTGCAGTCTTTCCCAAGGGCGTCGGTACTGACAATCCCTCACAGGCAAACTCTAATGGAAATTCGGTCAAGGGACAAAAGTCCTCGGATACAAAAGAGTGCGATGCACCAGGATCAAACAAAATACGACCTATACATAGGAAGATAGGAAGGGTACCCTCAATGGCTTATTCAGATGACTAAGGGTCCTGCTGAGCTACATAAAATCTAATCTGAGCCGACTGGGGAGGTGCCTGTCCCCTCTGTAGTCCCTGCTGCTGCTGTTGCTATGGGGATCTCTGTTGATGCTGCTGGGGGTCTCTGCTGTTACGGTGCTCTCGGTTGATGTTGTTGGCGCTAAAGGAGGGGACACTCCCGCTAACGGTGTCCCGTCTCATCACATCCATGATAAACATTGGCGAACTACCTCGGAGGTGGTGTTGAAGGTGCTACAGGTACTCTGGCGGCTCGGTGGGCTATGCGCCTCTACTGCTGTCGACATTGATGGGAGCTACCAGAGGGGGCCTACCTCTTCCAGCCCCTCCTCTGATCATGATCCCTCTATGAACTGGCCCACTCAGCCTCGCCCTGAAGTAAAAATACCCCGAGTGGGACCTGCTACTGAGTTAAGCCTCATAAAAAGGCACTCGCGCTCTCCTACTTTGCTTGCTGGGGCATCTCAGGCAGAGGCATATGATCTACAGGAGTCTCAGGTGCTGGAACAGAAGGCTTCGATGGGGGAACGGGGATTGCAGGAGGCAAAATAAGAACCTCTAATGGAGGAATGGGATCCTCAAGTAGTGGAGTGCGAGTCGCTTGAGTCGCTTGGGCACCTCGAGCACCTCACGTGCCTTGCTTAGGCGGTATCATCTATAGAAAGAACAAGGTGCCTATCATCCTTGAGAACCCTCGAAGGCTCAGACGTTAGGGAACCAAATCAGAATGATATGCACTCGAGACCAGATTGCCCTAAGCTCGAAGTAGATATGTGATGATGACCTGAATTATCCCCAAGTTATGCTCTGATACCAACTCCTATCACGCCCTAAACTCGAAAAGCGAGCTCATAAAATTCTTAATTGCCAAATCCAGCGACAACAGTCTCCGTTATACTTTATTTTTGGCTCTCGACACCCATATACCATGTTCAGATCCTGGGATACCACAAGGAGGATTTTCAATATAAATTTGTTTCATAATAAGCATAACCACAAGCATAACCCATGAACAATAACCAGAATATAATCACAAAATCCACTATGATAAAAAACTTTAAGGTACAATGCATAAAAGGAAATACAAGATAATATCGGAACTCTAAAAGCTCGGCTACACGCTCCTGCTCCTGCTTAGTTACGACTGTGTCCTGGCGTCACCTGCACGCATCTATCGTGCATAAGCTTATAGAAAGCTTACAAGGTAGTGAAAGTGTGTGCGCAAGGTAGCAATGCAAGAATGTAATATCAGAGTAATGCGGAAATATGCTAATAAGTCCATGAATGCGGTCAGTCGTACCAAGTCTAAGTGATGCAAGGCATGAATGCTATCGGCCACACCAAGGCCATATGAAGCAAGGCCTACATATCTAATGTCATGTGCAAGATATAGCTCAAGCATACCCATCCACATATCAATCCAGGTCATCTTTGGAGCATCATATATCAGCACAGTTCTCTTTGGATAATCACCAAGGTCTAATACACTATACACCACATTTCTGCCCTACACTGGACGCACAACCATGCAAGCAGAAGAGACCTCACTACCCACTCGACTAGTAATCTACCAATATCAACCTGACATGTCAGTAGCAAACCCATTTACGAGCTGGTCAGACTCAGCCTGGCAATTGCCCTTACCCTAGGGCAGGTAAGGCCACTCCCCCTTCTAACCGATCATGACACAGTGGGAGATGCGACCTCGTGGTATTCGGCCCTCATGCGATCATACATCTACTCGGTCTCGAAGTTGGAGAATCTACCGGTACCGTCAGGTTTAGGGACTTTCACCAAGAGATATCTATCGCGCCCCATGTAAAGAGAAGATTTCTGGTGTCAATCCTGCCATCCACGATATGCCTGTGGAGGCTATGACCCTAATGTTGCTAGGCATATAATAATCATAACACAAAATGTAAGATGCATGAGTCACATAATCTAGTCATGCATCAATCCTGCGCATACAGTGCGCTCATGCAGGCCAACTCCACCTATCAGGGAGTCCCATAAACAACCTACCCAATAACACATGCAATGGTTGACCACATCTCATAACAAACATGTAGATGAAGATTATAGGCACGTATCATGATGCTATGCTATCAGATACTCATAATCGATATCGAAAACCAACCTATATATAAGGAGGGGTTCATAGATGGACAACCGATCTAAATTATAACATAAAGGTTGGCCCTTAACTGTGGATATACCAAATCTGATAGCACAAATTTCCTCTGTTTATGGCAATGATGAACTCTCCTCATATCAAGGTTGGCATAGGTGGCTTACCTATAAATCTAAGGATTCAGAATGAGCTTCCTTCACCATTCTATCAAATAGCCCGCTAGATGCCCTAGGGGCCCCAAATAAGTCCTAGATGGACTCCAAAATTAAAATAATCTCACTAGCAACCAATGGGGGGCCAACATTTTGGGTTAACCTAATAAGAATAGTTGGGTCATACAAACATCAATGGGCCCCAATGATTTGGGTTAACCCACTTAGAGAATGATGACAATGGGCGTAAGAAAGGCCTAAGGGAAGTTCACAATGTGGACATTTAACTATCATTACCCATCAATGTGAACATTTAACCAACATTGCTCCCAATGAGTGGCCCACATAGAGCCAAACATATAGTGGGCCCATGGCCTCACACAAGGGCCTAATATACATCACACTGGGCCATAAATACATCATATCGGGCCTCATCAATGGCCATAATTACATCACAACAGGCCTATTACACATCCCATTGGTCCTCATATAAAGGCCTCATATACATCACATCAGGCCTTATGATATAGGCCCCACATACATCATAATGGGCCTCGCCAAATGGGCCTCGTATACATCATATCGGGCCTCATCATATGAGCCACTCATACATCATAATGGGCATCATCACATGGGCCATATATACATCACAATGGGCCTCACTCATGGGCTATATATACATCACATTAGGGTGAGCCCTGCACATTCCAAATGGGCCCCACCAGATGGACAGCTAGGATCAAACACATACATCACGTGGGGGGCACGTGAATGGATGGTGTGAATATACAACACATCACAAGGTGGGCCGCATAAGTGCATGATATAGATGAAACACGTACAATATGGTGGGCCTTGTGATTACAAAGTAGGTGGGCTTACTATTCATGGTCGGACGGTGTGGATTGTACAACATATACATCATCATGGGGTCCACGTCCCATATGGACGGTGTGGATGGGCACACACGTTGCTGGCCTCACGTCCAGCCCTGGACAGACGGCTAGGATATACAATACATCAAGGTAGGCCCCACATGGCACACCGTCCAGAGATGGACAGTATGAATATACAATACATACATCAACGGTGGGGTCCCACGTTCCATCCCTGGACGGACAGACGGCCGGGATCAAACACATATATCATGGTGCATCCTACAGCACCATCCAGAGATGGACGGTGGGGATATAGTATACATACATCAAGATGGGGTCCATGTACACGTGGCCCACCAGCCACATATATCATCATCATCATCATAAGAAGATAGAGGGAGAGAAAGACGAACGATGGAAGGGCCCCGTCACTATGGGCCCCTCTATTACATTCACCGATACATACATCAAGATGGGTCCCATGCATGCATGGGCCCATCATAACAAAATAAAAAATTTAAGGTGGGGATGTCATCCTGACTATGCAAATGAGGGGTCCAGATGACCCTAAGAAGGCAGATTAAAGAAAAACCCATCATGGTGGGGTCCATGGAAAATGGACCCTCCATGGCTTATGCGTGCAAGAAGATGGGTTAAAGGCCACATCAAGGGGATCATGGAGATCACCACCATGGATTGGTGGGCCCTTTAAGTCCCTATGTAAATGTAAGAAAGAAATCTAAGGGAGACGATAAAATCTAGTTTTAAAGAGAACCCACCTTGGATCTAGATCTCCTTCTTCCACCACTATGCTCTTGAGCTCTGAGAGGTGAGATTCAATAGTTGGGATTGATTTTAAAGGGTTGGATTGGAGAGCTTGCAAAGGGCTGGAAATGGAGAGCTCTCATAGATGTGGAAGCTCTCTCTTGCTAGGAAATTAGAAAGAAAGAAGGAAGGAGAGAGAGATAAGAGAGAGAGAGAGAGAAAGGAGAAATGATTGCTTTTCTAGCTAGGCAATCATGAGTTGTAAGGGAGGCATGGGCTAGGGTCATTATGAGTTGTAAGAGCATGTCTGGGGCTATTGGCTAGGGGCTATAGCTAGGGTGATGTCACCCCTAGGGTGACATCATCCTCATGATGATGGTTGCTAGGAAAATGCACAATCTGGATGGGTGGGTCCCACAATGCAATGTCCACGGCAATTATCATGCATGGTCCACAACTTATGATCTAAGCATCGGATTGGCGCACGAAACACGGCATCGAAACCATGGCGATGGCACGGTCGCAATGGTATAGGTCTCAGGTTAAGTCGACTCAGGATTATAGGATGTGACTTAAGGTCATGCGCAAATGCAATCTATGGGTCGTGGGTCGCCGGAATTTGACCAGGAGGACCGCGGGATCCTATGGAACGGAATGGACACTAGGACATGGGCCTGACAGAATGTCTTCACTACTTTTCTTCCATTTGTTTAGATAAACCTGATTGTCTGTTTTGCCCATACATGAATAGAGAACTTAGTCCAAATTGGTTTATCGATACAGAATTCAATACAACTGACCCAGAATTGGTTGATGCTCGATATGCAATATAGGCACCTTTCTTGCGCACACACTTATACCACCCTCTAAGCTTGCTATAAGCTTATGCATGACCATTGCGTGTAGGTGATGTTAGGTCGCAACAGCATTAAGGCAGGAGCTTGTGGCAGATTACTTTATAATTTTTGTTATTTATGTATTTTCCTTTCAGCATTGTACTCAAATATTTATATTAGTGGATATGTAGTGTTGAAGTTGTTCTTGTGATTTGGGTACACTTGTGGTTATGCTTCTTTACAAAAAAAATCATACAAAAAATCCTCCTTATAGAATCTCAGGATCAGAATCTGGCGTATGGGCGCTGAGAGCCGAGAATGGGGTACTGTAGAGGCTGTCGGCGCCGGATTAGGTGATCAGAAATTCTGTGAGCACAGTTTTCGAGTTTGGGGCGTGACAGTGGAGATGCGAATTGCCTAAAAACCTTGTCTCCAGGGATATCCCTAGTAACCCGTGGGGGCCACCATGATGTATGTGTTTTATCCACACTGTACATCCATTTTTCCTGATCATTTTAGGGTATGATCCCAAAATTGAGGAAGATTCAAAGCTCAAGTGGACCACACCATAAGGAATAGTTGATATTGGGTCTTTACACATGCCTCAGTGGTAGACTCATAAGAGTTTCAACAGGTCATGGGTTTGAGAACCCATTGTGGTGAAATTCCATTGTGATGTAAATGCATGGGTGGGTTTTGGTGTGATTAGAGCTAGAGATCGAGTCGAACCGATATGAGCTTAGCTCAGATTGTTCCTACTTTCACATCATATTGTCTTGGGGAACATCGTTGATATCTTGTAGCCTCTTCCATACTACATTTCAAGGTGAGCTGGAATTGTTCTTCTCCAGTGTTAATAATTTGACTTCATCCTCTACCTTGGAAAGATTAAATGGGAAGTAGATGGTTTTTTATTCGAATCAATAAGGGCCTGGAAAAAAAAGGTTGGACCTCCTTTAGGGCTTTTGGACACGTTTTTACATTTTCAACTTGATGTGATAAGTGTAACCTGAGTTGATTAGTTTCGTTATTAAACTTCACCCTACACAAATGACACAAAATCTTCAAATTTTCTAACTTTGGAGAGTAGACTAAGGGAACACAGTCCCAAAGGTCGATCGATGGTTCAGTTGACGGCATATCTACACTTTGTGTTTGAGAAATTAGTATTTTGTAAATAATGAAATATGAAAAATAAAAGAAAAAATGAAATGTGATAAATAAAAGTATTAATGGAATATGAATTATAACATAAACAAAAGTATAATATGAAAATAAAATAAAAATCATTGATGCATTACACTTATAACATCTAAGTACATATAACGCATTACATCAGTCTCAAGTTTTAACAAAATAACAATATTTTTTTTACCTAACCTCCTTCAGGTCGTTGTTGTTGTTGCATATGTAATCTCATCTTGAGAATCATTTTCCTCCTCATCCTCATCCTTATCCTCAATATCAAGACTATTATTTCCACAAACCATCCACAACCAATTTTGTGTACAAATTAATGCTTCAACTAATTTTACTGTAAAAAAATCTTTAATGCTTACCCATGACCCTACTCCCCATGCTAAAAGTAGAATCTGATGTCATTGTTAAAATTAGAATTAACGATACTTTTCATGCCATTGCTGATAGTGCAAGATATTTTGTTTCACTAATTCTCATCTTGCACTACTCCAAAACATCAAAGTCTGAGTCCTGGCGCCTTACGATTGGCTCTTTAAGATTCAATTCTAACTTTAATTCCTTCATCTCATTTTTTTATATTCTTGTACTAATAAAGATATGTATTCAACATCAAGCATATTGTCATTGCTTGTATAAACACTGATAGCTTTGACTTCTTTATCACCTGACGTGGTTGTGTACGAAGTGTACAATACTTTGATTACATCATGAACCTTGGAGATTTCAGTTATCACCCTTTGATCATATTAAATCTTCATAAAAATGAATTTAACATAGCTCATCTTTCACCGAGGATGAAGAACAACTGTTAAAGCCATTAATAAATGAGATTCGTCTTAGTACTTATCGAACTTTATTTGCATACCAAGTGTCGTCAGTTGTAGAAAATTTAGACCCTGACTGACATTTTTTCTTAGGACTTCCATGATCTTCCAAATAGACTTAAGAAACATATTTCATGTGGGATACTTATTTTTGGAAAATATTTTTGTGTAGTCATGAAAAACCTTTGGAAACTTGTGAACTTATTTTTCTTTGTTCTAATCATAATCAATAGGTAACCAAGAATAAATTGTTTCACAAATCGCATGTTCAGGAAATGCAAGTTCCAATTCTAAGGTCGAATCTAACATTTCAAATGTCAAATTTCAATGTGTGCATACATCTAACTTTAACATTTTTTGAGCTTTCACATTTAAACGCTGGATTATATCACTTCATATACTCAATCTTAAAGGTAACCCCCTTATGTATTTGCACTCTCTCTTATGTTCTCTATAGTGAGGTCAATAGTTTCAAGTTCTTCTTATATAATTAGGTTTACTATATGGGCACAAAATTTAACGTAGAATATTTCCTCCTAAAAAAATAAATTGTCGATTTCCTTGAACTAGTTACCTGTCATAGAAAAATAATTGTGGGCAACAAATGGATTTTTTTAAAATTTTTTTGAAGTCTAATTGTAGAATTAACAAGTTTAAAGTAGACTTATTACAAAGGAATTTAATAAAATTGATGGCCTAAACTATGAGGAGACTCTCTCTATGGCAAAGTTTACTTATATCAAGATGATATTGGCCATTGTTACACATATGGATTTAAAACTATTTCAGATGGACATAAAGATTACATTCTTGAATAATAACCTGAAGTAAGAAATTTACACATACCGATCCGTAGGATATGAGGTGAAGTATCATCAAAATAAAGTATGTTGATTAAATAAGTTGATACATATGCTAAAACAATCTTTAGGCTTATCGTACATGAAGTTTTGTTAGTCAGTGACTGCCTTCATATTTGTCACAAACAAGGAAGACCATTGTGCCTATGTTAAGACATTTGGAAAAAAATAATAAGGAAGAAATTTACATAAAGACTACATTCTTGAATAATAACCTGAAGCAGGAAATTTACACATATCAGTCCATAGGTTATGAGGTGAAGTATCATGAAAATAAAGTATGTTGATTAAATAAATTGATACATATGCTGGAATAATCTTCATGCCTATCATACATAAAGTTCTATTAGTCAGTGATTGCCTTCATGTCTATCACAAACAAGGAAGACCATTGTGACTATGTTAAGACATTTGGAAAGAATTTCTTAATCATATCCTTGTATGTGGAATACATTCTTCTTTCTAATAATGATTTGGAGATGATAAATGCCACCAAGCATTGCTTATCTCTTAATTTTAAGATGAAAGATATGGATGAAGCAGTCTACATATTGGATGTCAAAACTGAATGGAATTGTTCTATTTAATTTTTAAGCTTTTCTTATTAAAGGTATATACGAAGTATTCTTGATTATTTTAGAATGTTGGGTTGAAAACTAATGTCTACCCTAATAGAGATGAATCTCAAGTTGAGTGGGTGAGTATGCGTCTTAAGACTAATTTGGAAAATGAGAAAATTAGTAATGCACCTTACAAGTGGCAATCTCATGTATGTTATGCCATGTATTCATCCCGATAGTTATCATGCAATTAGTTTAGTCAATCACTTCTAGTCGAACTTAGAGTTTTCCATTGGCAAGTCATTGAGAGAATTTACATTATTAAGAAGACACACTGCATGTTATGTTATCATGGAAGTGATTTGGGAGTATATGGATTCATTGATGTTGATTGGGGAGGAGATAAAGACAATAATAGCTCTACTTTTAAATACATCTTCTTACTTAACTAGGGAGTTATCTCTTGGTCGAACAAGAAACAAACCTCTATAATCTCTTGTTTATGAAGTCAGAGTACATCACCCAATAGTGCGATGTAGGAGACTACGTGAGTGAAAAAATTTCTCACAATTTTGAAAATTATCATAAGCATTAGGAAGCCTGTTCACAACCCCAAGTGTAGGGTCATGATGCAGTAATAATCTTAGTGATACCAAGGTTAAATCCACATGGACTAATCTCGTTTGTATTCCGAAAGCAACTAGAAGTAGAACTAGAAGAAGATGTGAAACTAATTTTGAAGTATTTGAGAGAGTAATTGTGAATAGAGTAATTAAAACTAAGAATTTAAAGGAGGGAACTAGGGTGTCAAGGATCTCCTTGTATTGATCAGGGAGCCTATTTGCTTGATTGAAGTAACATAATTAGAATTGGAGTCATATCCTATCCAATTGGAAAATATATCAATAAAACCAAATCTAAACTTCCATTGACTTAATTCTCAATAATGGAGAACTATGATAATTGGCAGGGATTCCATCACCAAACCATGCCCATGAAACAATGGCAAAAACAGGATTTACCAATCTCATAATCTCAAAGCAGAAGAATTGTAAAGATTAGGAAGGATTCCATCACCCTACCATGCCCAAAGGACGATGGTTAACCACAGGACTTACTAATTTTACAATCTCAAATCATAAAAAGAAGATACTCAAAGCTATTATAGATCTACTGTAATTTGAGTCGCAATAAACTATTAAAAACTAAAAGTATTCTTTAAATATCAAATTAGAATCCATGGAATTTAACATAAACATGAATCAGAGCAATAAAAACATCCCATCATGCTATAAGCTTCACCTCTTAGCCTTAACTAAGAGGTTTAGCCAACCATATACATGATTAGATGAAAGTCTCTAAAGAAAAACATGAAAACAACTAAGGAAGAAGAAGAAAAACTCTTGGCGACGGCTTCTCCACCCTTTTGCTCCACTCCTTAAACACTAAAAGATGCTTAGGAACATCCTAGGGAGTCCTATTTATAATTTTGGAACTCCAACTGTCGCACATAATTGGAAAACTCTAAAAACCGCCTCAAATTTACACAGTTTCCTAAAATAGACTTCACTCTGTACAATTTCACAGAATGACCTAGAGTTTCAGAATACGCTTCTTCAGGACAATTTTAGGAATATGTTTGTTTTCAGGACAATTTCAGGATTCCTTTTATTCACTTTAAATATTTGATTCTCTTCATTCCTCACTTAGTTTTCTAATATTTTTAGCATGTGAATTCTTCAATCTTGGTCTCCTAAGATCCATCCCCTGCCTTGGTGATTCTTGAGCATCAAATCCATGCTTTTAGTACCCTTTTCAATCAAAGTTCTTAAATTCACCCTGCAACACAAACATGGATAAAATAGAACATTAAGCATTATTATGTTCATAAAACCAAGATATAAATGGGGGATAATATGCAATAATTGACCCTCAACACAATCTCCAACTAGCATTTTACTAGTCCCGCGCAAAGTATGCGAAAAATATTTTGAGAACCACAGGATAATTTCTATAAGCTCAAGTGGTTTAAAAAAAAACAATCCAAATAATAGAATTCTAAAATACATCAATGTTGTGCATTACCTTCTCCTAAACTCCAACACTCGGTAAGTTTCATAATCAAGTTCAAAGCATTAATCTTCCAATTAGAACAATTCTAAACATTGAGTTCCATAGGTGTATAATGAAGTCTAGACTTATTACAATCAAAGGTTCAATTCGTCACTTTCATTATAACATTGATAATTAAAAAAACATTCAGGACAACTAAAACCTAAATCAAAACTTGCCTTATAATTCATCTTTTAGTTGCCTATTTTATTCCTCCAGTTTTTTATTTTTCAGTTGATGTCTTTCATGTTATGTCAACCTTTTTAAAGATCTTTAATAGGTGGCCTTTTCGAAGACAACGGTTTTTTATCTGGGTATTGTTATTATTTTTTTTAAACATGAAGGACAAATTCCCCAGGTGGGTTCCTTTCATGCTAAATAATCACCAAGTTAACAATTCAATGTTGACTGAAGCTTTAATATGACTGTTAGATGTGGCATGTGAAATCATTACTCAATCAATATTTAAAACTTCTACTCATGGATTAATAACTCGAACTTAACTTTGAAATCTCTAAGTAACTAAATCCAAGGGATATAAATCATCAATATTAAGCATCTTATATTTTTATTTTAAAAAAAAATTCAATTTTCTGCACTTTTTCTGTAATTTTTGCTCAAAGACAAGGAGAACAACTGAATAGGTAATATAATCCCCCATCCCCAACCCAAAATCTACATTATCCTCAATGTAAAAGAAATAAGCATGTTGTAACGCCCTGGAAATTGGGGGTCGCGCATACACTCGACTCCCGAGTTCCCGGGTGTCACTTATAACCGATTTTTCTTAATATGCATTTAATCGGGTTTAAATGCGCAGCCTGGAGTTCTTGGAACATGAAACACAAATGCACATGTCGACTGAAATGAAAGAGAACTAGCATATGTATATATATACACATATACATGACCGAAAAAATAAAGGGGTGCACATGTCATCACCCAACAAAATCACAAAAGAATAATATGTCCAAAAAGAATAGAGCTGAGCCCTCTGCGCAGCGATCCAGCGTGCCATCTACAGGTCCGATGAGGGCCCGTACATCGGCTGGAAGTAAGAGAACTCGTCCTCCTCCTCAAGGCTCACGTTGTCAGGCTCCATGAAATCTGTATCTCATGCATCTATGAACGGGTCTGGTTGGTATTTTAAAACACCGTCCCAGAGTGGGAATGAGTGATCAACTCAGTGGGTGCTATTAGCCATAAGTTGTAATAAGCATTAATTATAATAAGAATTTAATGAAAAAAATTAATCATAAACATCTATCTAGTCTTGTTAATGCGCATGCATGCAGGATGATATGATGTATGCCCTCGCCACAATGCTCCCTTGAGCTACTCCATCTAACGATCACGTATGACAACACTCCCTCAGTGTGACCTTGACTGCCGAGTCGCCAACCTAGCTAATACCATGCAATGATGATGTTAACCGGGTTCTTAGTTAAGTCCATTCATCCAGCAGATTTGGAAATCTAATACACCCCATGTATTAAATGCCCTGAACTAGTTGCGAGGCCAAGACCCCCCAATGTGTGAGGCCGAGACCTCGTGATCCTTGACCCCGTCGGGTTTTCCCCATCCCCGACTTCAAGCACATGGGGGGTGCTGAATGTGGGGTCGCTCGCGGTCACTACGGGGAGGCGCGTCACCCCAGCGTAGGCCGACAGCTTGAACACAGTGTCCCATTCCACCATGCTCGGCTCACGAGATAGTGGATCGATATTCAATTCGTTATTGATGGGCTACAACGGTGGTAGGGTATTCTAGTTTCCATACATATGTGAGCAAACAAGGTTTACAAACCAGGTGGGTCAGCCAATGGACTAAACTGCACGAGCCCAGGTAAGTACGTGGCGGAACAGCATCGAGTACAAGTGACCCATGTAGTCTAACTACTGCCGCCCACACGCACTCGCCCAAACCCATGGGTTTAACCTCAAAGTGGTCCTACCAAAGGAACCACTTTCACTCTCCTCGTGTTCCTGACCAACTCAAGGGTAAGAATAGTGATTCATAGCATGTCAACTACTAATGTAACATCAAGCATATTCAACACCATGTTCTCATGTTGCTCAACATACAATTCAAATTTCTCTAGCAAGTAAACTATTAATATCATGAATAAGGTGTATGTATGTAGTGTGGGTTGGTGAGGAAGTTAAGTACTTCCTATACCTCAAGGGATCAAATACATAAGAGCAAATGAATCATACACAATATGAAGTAACACATATGAGAAAAAGAAATCACCCAAACATGAGCATGTAATCATCCATACACTAAATCATGAGAGAGGCAAGATTAACATTAAAGAGAAATAAACATGCAATACATACAATTTCCAACAACGTATCATCCCTGGGTTCCTTTAGATTCTTCCATACAACATACCAAGCAAACAAAATCATTAAACTCCAACTATAATTGGTGTTAGGCTACTTAAGGATAATAGTCCGCACCTATGAATCGTTGAGATCCTGGAAAACGACCTAGAAACGCCAAACTCAATGTTGATCGGCCAAAATCCTAAGACAATGCACTTGCATGTTAGGATTTCATACAAATCCTATCTCAACACAAAAGATTACAAAAAGGATGGGTGCTCACCTCCCTAATCAGATGAAAATCACTTGTATTTGTGGATGTGGGATTTCTTGAGCAAAGGGAAGAGGGGTTTCTAGATCTCACCTCCCTTGGGCCCACCTTTCTCTCCCTTCTTCCTTCTCTCCTTCTCTCTTTCTCCTCTTTTCTCCTCTTTTCTCCTCTTTCTCTCTTTCTCTCTTTCTTTTCTCTAGGGCAAATTCGTATGGGGAGAGGGGTGCCCCAAATGAGGCCCTTTTATAATGCCAGATTTGATGACAATGGCCCCAAGTGTTGGGTTTTTACTATACTAGACCTATGAGAGGGTCTTTCTAGCCTCTAGGGCCCACTATGAGGTGTACAAGTCAATATACACCGTAGGATAGCTAGCCCTAATGATGATCTACGTATGGATATGATCGGCCCGCCATTTGGATGCGCCGATCGACAAATATGATAAGAAGACTATTCAACGGTCACCGATAGTCGATCAGGGCCACGGCTATACGGATATGAGCAGGGAAATATCTTTACTCCATGGGTAAAGTTTGGTCACAAACCGATGGTCCAAAATCCTCAACTTTACATAAGAGTGGACGACTCAATTCACTTAAGTTCCAATTCCTTCCTTTAGGGTATTTGCACTTCTCATACACTCGTCCTTTGGCTCAAGTTGGCTGGTTCTGGACCGTACCCAGGTCCGATTCCCGCGATGGACGTCAAGCCCAATGAGACGGACATTATTCTATAGTTTTAGAACTAGTAGTCCACCAACAAGTGGTCTAGCGCTTATTTGGAGAATCGGGGTAGTTTTAGTGGCCCTTTATCCATGAAACTTATAGGATATGTGCTCCATATCCCGATGAAGGGCCATAGAAAATTTGGAGATGATCGGATATGGGGTTTAGTCGCACGAGTCTGATTCGCGATCAACGGTCACTGTGCCACGATCGGGACCCAGATTTTGTGGGCGGGCGTAGAAAAATATATTAGACCTTTACCGTAAATTTGGAAGAAATCCAGCGGCTGAAATGCCTGAAATCTCAGTTTTATTTATCCGTGTCAGATTCCAATTCTGGTATTAGTGGGGCGCATCTGACAAGTACCAGATTCCACTTCTGGGTGTCCACTGGGTCTGTGGTCTGCGATGGTCCCCAAGCCCAGTGAGATCTATGCTCCCCTGAATTTTTATAAATTTTCTGACCTTCCCGTGTCACGGTATAGCCTGCATGGGTTGTCGCTAGGTGTTAACGGCCATCTGGGTTGGAGGCCCGCACCAGGTTCTATCAGGACCCGTCTGCCCAATTCAATTAGGCTAATCTTAGTCTAATTTATTTGTGATACCTCACTACGAGTGACTTAAACGAACGGTCCTGTGGCAAATCCTATGTAGACGCCCCAGGACACTGTTCTGGTTGGGTGGGACGTTACACTATACCTGATGTTCAAGTGATCGGACGGATTCATTGGCTTCTTATGGCTGATTAATCGGACTAGTGTGGCTCTTTACTGGTACCACCCCTGTATACACTGACATTGAGTGTTAATGGTCATTAAGTGATATTATAAGTTAATTAATAGAAAAAATTTCAAGGATTTTTTTTGAAATCTAAAATAGTGAAAATCCAGGATGTTACACATGTACTGCAAGAGAGGCAACAAAAAGAAAAAAGGAAGTGATGGAAAGATAGTACTTGAAGAAGGAATTTTAAGTCTTTTCCAATGATCTTAGTACAAAGATGGGTTAGCACAAAAGACTCGAACAGATAATAAGCAAACTACCCTAAAATAGCGGAAAGCAAACTATCCTAAACAATGAAAAATAGTCGACCTAACTAGAAAATCAGGGGAAAGTTACTCAGTCATGCCACAAGGTTCCTCCTCTGGCCAATATCTTGATAAATTTCTCAGTAGGTTTCTCAACGAGATCATCCAAAAGCCCTTTTAGCAATAGGCTTGGATGTCCTGAAGCATGAATTTCCAGAGAAATTTATGGACCTTAGCATAAAGTTTCCTGTTAATCTCCTGAGGTGTCCAAAGTACATATAATTCACCTGAGATAGAGAAAGTTTTAGAGTTAGCGCAAAATAGCAAATCAGAGACTATAAGTAGATAAAATTCAGAGAACTTCTCAGTAAGTGATGTGGTCTCAACATATTTCGAAGTTTCAGACTTCGGTTCAACTTTCAGCTCCTCCTCCCTTAATGGTAAGCATTCAAGATCTATGGGAGGAGAGGCTTCAGAATAAGTGTTCTCTCAATTAGTAATAACCATCAAGGTATTATTTTGCAAGGCATCCATTATGTCTTTTATCATGGGATCATTTGAATCTATAAAATATGTCAAGCGATCTTTTAGAGAGTTGAGATAGTCAATTGAGAGAGGCTCATTTTCCACATTAAGGTCTGTGATGATATGCCCAATGATTCCTTCGTCTTCTCTTAAAATAGAGGAAAATATGATCTCTTGCTCTTCACCTTGGTGAGAGTCAATTGTCACCGAATACATCTCACTATGCCCTGTATAGACAGATTGTGGATCAATAGGCGCATTGATGTGAAGACTCCGTTAATTATTACTACTCAGTAGAGGTGTTATATCGTCAAGTGTTGACGGCTCAGAAGGTGGCCTTAACTGAGTGGTTTCAAATTCCAAAGTCATCTCAGGTAACTTGTCCATCTCCCCAATCATATTATAATCTAAATCAGGGGAGTGGCTTACACACCCCTTAAAAGAGTCATGCGGTTCACTTGGAAGGGACTCTTTCTCCACGTGTAAATCAAACGTGTCAGATGGGTGGAGTAGATCATTATGGTCGACAATGTCCTGTACCTTGTGACCACTTTTCTGAACCATAATTTAAATCGATTCCAGTGAATCTTAGGCTGTAAACTCATAATTCTCATCCTAATACTTACCATCTTCCAATTCAGTACAGTTTACAAGTGAGATGAGATCACTTTCCTCACATTGTTTTCCTAGGTTGAATTAAGGCTCGAATAAACTAGCTTCTTCCTCCTCATTGAAGTCAAGTGTGTCATATGATTGGAGCATGTCAGTATCATTATATTTGAAAGACACGCATGTCTCTTGATCATTCCTTTGGACAGTCATCGAGATCGACTCGATGGAAAATTGAGTTGTATACTCGTTAACATAATCCAACTCTTCATCCTCAATTTTAGTACTCTCCACAAGTGAGTTAGGATCACTTTCCTCGCATTGTGTTTCTAGATTGGATTGAGATTATGATAACATAGCCTCTTCAACCTTATCGAGGCGCAATTTAATCGCTTTCAATGATTTCATCATGTCTGCAACAAGTTGGTTGAACTATTCTTGATAGTCTGTGAAATTCAAATGTGAATCCTCCTAAATCGTTTCTAGTTGGATTTCAAAGGTAGGGAATCCAAGAAAATAGTCACTATAATCAATTGTTGGTTCATCTCTCCAATCTTAATGTTTCCACTAATCATAGTCATGTGGATCATAGGTGGGAGAGTCTGATGGTTGTTGGTACATATTATCACCCATAATATAATCTTTCATTGTTTTCTTCTTTTCTAATGAGTGATAATAGTTCTCACTCCCATAATTATGATAACCCCAACAATCATGTACTGTTTTCTTAATCTGTGGGGTGTAATTATTCTCATGCCTATGATCGCGTAAGGACTTCTTAACCGGTGGAGCATTGTATTTTGGTTGGTTGTCGATGATATTTTCAGAAAATTTTTGAGATATAGGTTGTTTCCTATCATAATCATCATACATCCCTTCCCAATATCTCTTACCTATCTCAGCATAATAACGTTCCCACTCTTGCATGGTAAAACCCTAACTATGAATCTAATCCTAAAAGAGAATAAAAGAAAAAATTCTACAACAATAAGAAATCTAGAAATAGAAAGAAAGAGAATTAAAAGGAGGTTACCAAATTAGAAGGTTCTAAGTTAGGATCCTGTGAAAGACAAAGGAAAGTAAATTAGTTTCTAAAAATAAAAATAGAAAGGTTGAGTTAGTTTCTAAAAACAAATTAGGAAAGTTTTTAAAACAAATTAGGAAAGTTTATAAAAAAGTAACCTAGTTTCTAAAAACAAAATAGGAAAGTTTCTTAAAAACGAAAAAGGAAAGTTTCTGAAAATAAATTAAGAAAGTTTCTAAAAAATCAACTTAGTTTCTAAAAATGAAAAGGAAAGTAACTAAAAAAGCAACCTAGTTTCTAAAAATGAAAAAGGAAAGTTTCTAAAAACAAATTAGGAAAGTTTCTATCTTAGAATTAGAAAGTAAATTAGTTTTTAAAAACAGAAAACAAAAGTTCCTAAACATAGAAATAGAAAGCTAAGTTTCTAAAAACAAATTAGGACAGTTTCTAAATATAGAAATAGAAAGAAAAGTTAGTTTCTAAAAATAAATTAGGAAAGTTTCTAAATCTAGAAATAGAAAGAAAAATTAGTTTCTAAAAACAAATTAAAAGAAACCCTAACCTAAAAATAGAAAGTAAATTAATCCTAATATTAACCTAATTCCAAGACTAATTAAATTCAGAAAACCCAACCTTTAGTCCCCGGCAACGGCGCTAAAACTTGTTCACAACCACAAGTGTAGGGTCGCGATGTATTAATAATTTCGATGAGACCAAGGTCGAATCCATAGGGACTGAAACTTGTACGTTTCTGAAATTAACTAGAAGTAGAACTAGAAGAAGATGTGAAACTAATTCTGAAGTATTTGAGAGAGTTATTGTGAATAACGTAATTAAAACTAATAATTTAAATGTGGGAACTAGGGTGCCAAGGATCCACTTGTAGTAATCAGGGAGCCCTCTTGCTTGATTCAAGTAACATAATTAGAATTGGAGTCATATCCTATCCAATTGGAAAATATATCAATAAAACCAAATCTGAACTTCCATTGACCTAATTCTTAGTAAAGGAGAACTATGATAATTAGCAGGGATTCCATCACCAAACCATGCCCAGGAGACAAGGGCAAACAACAGGATTTACCAATCCCATAATCTCAAAGCATGAGAATTGTGAAGATTAGGAAGGATTCCATCACCCTATCATGCCCAAGGGACGATAGTGAACAACAGGACTTACTCATTTTACAATCTCAAATCATGAAAAGAAAATACTCAAAGCTATTGTAGATCTACTGTAATTTAAGTCACAATAAACCATTAAAAATTGAAAGTATTCCTTAAATATCAAATTAGAATCCATGGAGTTTAACATAAACATGAATCAAAGCAATAAAACCATCCAATCATGCTACAAGCTTCACCACTTAGCCCTAGGTAAGAGGTTTGGCCAACCACAGACATGATTGGACCAAAGTCTCTTAAGAAAAATATGAAAACAATTAAGGAAGAAAAAGAAAAACTCTTGGCAATGGCTTCTCCACCCTTTTCCTCTACTCCTTAAACCCTAGAAGATGCCTAGGAACATTTAGGGAGCCCTATTTATAGTTGTGGAAGTCCAACTTTCGCAACTAGTTGGAAAACTTTGGAAACCGCCTCAAATTTACGCAGTTTCCCAAAATAGACTTTACTCTACACAATTTCACAGAATGACCCAGAGTTTCAGAATATGTTTTTTCAAGACAATTTTAGGAATATATTTGTTTTCAGGACAATTTCAGGATTCCTTTTCTTTACTTCAAATATTTGATTCTCTTCATTATTCACTTAGTTTTCTTGGATCTTTAGCATGTAAATTTTTCAATCTTGGTTTCTTACGATCCATCCATTGTCTTGGTGATTCTTAAGCATCAAATCCATACTTTTAATACCCTTTTCAATCCAAGCTCGTAAATTCACCTTGCAACACAAACATGGGTAAAATAGAACATTAAGCATTATCATGTACATAAAACCGAGGTATAAATGGGGGATAATATGCAATATTTGACCATCAGCAAAGCCTATACCTTTGTATTGCAATACTTATTCAACCGTAATGATTGCAAAAATTCCAAGTTTCATAAGAGGTTTAAGCACATCAAGACTAGGTATCACTTGGTCAAGGACCAAGTCATTGAGGGTGAGATCGTCATTAGCCATATCTTTATATGGGAGATGTTCATCGACCCACTCATAAAGACACTTTCGCACGATTCTTCTATGGCTTATGTTAAGGATATGAGACTACGAAGGGTGTGATTTTGTTTAACTTTTTCCAAGTAAAAGATTGTTAGTTACTTGTTTAACCCATCGGACTGCTATTGATAAGTGTACATATCTATTAATTAGATAATATTGAGAGTTTTCAATGCTTGAGATGTGATTGCTTTATGATGATGTATGCACATATATGTTTGGATGACCATCACAATGAGGTGTGGCCAATATTTATCGATTAAAATCTTGGTCCACTTCTCACATGACAAAAACCATTATGTAGTTATGCACAACAAGACTAATATATATTGATAAGTATGTACATATAAAATGTACAGGCACCCTGATTTATGAAATTATCATAATGAGATATTACACAGATCAACATGATTAGCTTTATAACTAGTTACATCATGTAAACAATATATTATGGTGGAGATAATAATTAGTCCATCGGACGGATCTCACATGATGGTGACATAAAAGACAAAATGCTTGATCATCCACAGTGTGTGAATTTAGCCAAATGTGCTACGTGGCTAATTACTTACAAGCGATGAATCAATTCTAATTCAGTTGTTATGTCTCATAGGTGATTCTTGTGTCTTTATTACTCTACATTGCATAGTAAGGTTGCAATGAGGTGATGTTGCCTTAGTTTGCATTCTCAAGGCCATACGCATCGTGTTGGTTGGGTTAGAAGCATAGTAGGAAAGCGCCTAAATCGGATAGGGTCATGGAGATGGGATAGAGGAATATCTTAGATGAACACATGTTGGTGATGATGCACACGAGACTTTTCTAAGGTCCCAAATTGAATGGATAGTCAAATTTTACTTTGGACTGTTTGAAATATATATATATATATATATATATATATATATATATATATATATATATATATATAATGAGCTTTGATTGATCAAGTTTAAGAAAATAAAATCTGTTCAATCTCAAAAAGTAGATAAGTTTGCATGTTGTTTTGAGTATTAAATTAGTTGCATGTGGATGAAAGAAATTAAACTTGACTAATTAAGTGTGGCAAATCAATAGTCTAGACTAGTGGTTAGAGATTGGAATTAATCATTCTAGTCCACTTTTAGAAATGGTAAGATGTCATTCTCTAGGGCCTTAAAGATCTCATTATGATCTAGCTGCCGACAAGGTGTAGATTGGGTTTCTTATTGTAAGGGAGTGTGGTAATTTGGTACACCCCATTATCACCAAAACATAAGAAATTTCGAAGTTAGTCTCTTATTGGGATTTTTCTAGTATGGTGGGCTTCCTTCATCTCCATTTTTTTTTCCGTATAGACAATCATGGTAACATATTCAATACAATTTCATTACTTGATATTTTAAAATCGACATAATATTTTGGCATTTTGGCTTACATTTTCCATATGGCAGAGAATTGAAAGGTACCAAGGAGGAGAATTTTGTGGTATGTTTTATATGGGTATTTTTTTTTTTCATTTTCTAATGGTTTTCATCGAAAGTTATATATATATAGAAACTACCAGAATGTGAGTATTTATAATAATTGTGAATTAACAATGTTGTTATTTGTAAACTATACATTTTTATGTGGGTATTATAAATACCCTATTATTGATGTGGGAATTTATAAAAGCCTAATAAAATATAACAGTTTAGAAGAAGATTGAGAAGAAGAGCATAAATTAGAGAGAGAGAGAGAAGATGAGATCCCAACCATCGAATTTATATAAATGTGAATGCATCTAGATGGTCAGATTGTGCATCGAATGACATGACCAAATCAAGTGTATAATGGGGCACTCAACCATAAACAATCTGGAACGGAGACTTCCCTGAGTGATTCACCATGTTGTTGAATACAAATTCTGCTTGAGACAAGGAAAAATCTCATCACATTGATTTTTTACCTGAAATACACCAACAGAGGTTTCCCAACGTGCGATTTACAACTTCAGTGTGCCCATTGGTCTGTGGGTGGTAGGCAACGCTGAACTAAAGTTATGTACCGAAATGATTCTACAAAGTCTGTCATAAGTAACTAATGGACTTCTGTGTCATGGTCATAAGTAATGGTCTTAAAAACCTCATGTAGCTGCATGACCTCTTTGAGGAATAAATTCACTACGTGTGTTGCATCGAGGGTCTTCTAACATGGGATAAAGCACACCATCTTTAAAAATTTATCTACCACCATGAACACTGAATCCATTTTGCACTGTTTTCATGGGAGACCAAGCATGAAGTCTATAAATAAGTCCTCTCAAGTGCCGTCAAGCATAAGTAATGGGGGGTAGAGGCCCATATTCTCAGACTTTCCCTTAGCGGTCCAACAAACATGATAGTTCTGCACTACTTTACATACGTCATATAACAATTACGACCAATAATATCGCTCCTCAACAAGAGCACATGTCTTGTCTCACTCAAGGTGTCCACCAAGGCCACCTTCATGTAGCTCTCGAATAGTCTTCTCCCTCAGAGAACTTTAGAGGATGCACAGTCGATTTCCTTTGAAGAGAAAATTGTCTTGCATAAGTAGGTCACTAGGATGACTGAAAAGGCCGAGCTATATGTCCTAAGGGGGGGTGAATAGGACAATGCCAAATAAAAAAATAACAGCGGAATTAAACAATAAGATAGCCAAATGAATTGCAAATAATCAAAGGAAGCAACAACCTTAAAATTCTAGTATTGAGAGGTTGATACAAATGTTATTCTAAGGACAACCTTACACCATAAAAACCAAGGGTTTATGGTAGGACAACCTTACTAGAACGATCTGTGTATCAAAAACTCAAACTGAAGAGGAATAAAAAGGAAATATCAAGAAAGGAAATCTAAACTATTACAACATTCCCCACAATGCTTGAAAAGTAAAAGATTACAACATCCACATCCACAAATACATCCCACAATCTTGAATGATAAAAGATATAGAAAATAAACCACATATCCACAAAACACAAAGAATTATAGTGGTTCACCTATGTGTACACCAACTATTAAACAATAGCCATATAGCCACTCCACTCCTAATATCCTCACACAAGGTATATTAGTGTTCACTATGAAAATAGGTTTTCTCAGGTTCACCTAAAACCCTCACAATTGTCTTTCAAGTGGGCTTACACAATTCAAAAAACCCCATACTCTAAGTTTTCTAGACCACCTCATACAAACCAAAAAATAGAGATTTTTTTGGCACAATCTCAAAAACCAAAAACAAAGGAATTTACAAAAACTGTAAAATACCTGGATATTCTCCTTGTTGCAGCCCAAAAGAACCAAGTCGGAGTAGAAATTCGAATATAAAAGTTCAATGTCCACACTCACTTATGAAATGGTTCTATGTTCTAAATTGATTTAAAATTAAATCAAGTTGGGCTAGCTCTATTTGATTTTGATTCCAAGAAGTGGGAATACTTCAATCCCTTTTTCAAATCAGATTGGAATGCAGAATGCAAAATCAAATATAAAAAAGCTAATAAAAGAGAATATCAAATATGCACAATATAGGTTAAAAAGTTTACAAACTTATCTCTCAGAGTGATGCCTTGATTATACTTGAATTGAATGAAATACTCTGAAAATCATGCTTTATTTATAGTTGCAGAAGTCACGTTCACGACTGGTCCTGTGGACACCACGGCTAGTCATAGGACCAACGGATTTTTGAAATTTTGAGTGCGATAAGATAAAGTCATTCCACGACTGGTCGTAGGCCCTTCACGACTGGTCGTGGGACCTCCACGACTGGTCATAGGCCATCCACGGCTGGTTGTGTGGAACTAGAAATAGTTGTTAGAGTTTAAGTCGTGGCTGCAGGACTGGTTGTGAACGAATCTTGCACTGTTCACACGACCGGTCGAGCGGTCTTCGGGACTAGTCGTGGCTTAACAAAAAATTCTGAAAATTTTCAACAAACTTAAGACTGGTCGTGAAATTTCTTGGACTAGTTAAGCCAGCGCTAGGACTAGTCGAACAGAGTCCAAGACTAGTCGAAGAACTGACCAAACACTTATAAAATGATTTAAATTGCATTATCTATTCAAAATGACCTACCCTAAGGTTAATCTAAGGTCTTTCATACCTTGGACATGATGTATGAATATTGAACTTTCTTTTCTTCAGATAATAAATGATCTTTGAATTTCATGAAGCTTGAGATCTCGACATATGATGAAGCTTGTACTTGAGATCTTTTGAAGCTTGAATTTGTAGTACATGAGTTGTACTTCACCTTGAGTCTTGAGTATGGACAGTTGACTTGGCTTTCGATGTCGCTTTAAAATATTGAAGCTTAAAGGAGTGAACAATGTACTTGATCTTGCATTTCTTGAAGTAGATCTTTGTTCTTGACTTGAACTATTATCCTTGTACGTGTGTTGCATTGCCTTGAACATATATATCAATGTGCTACAGAAGACACAGATTGTGGTTTTGGCACTACAAATTTTGATAATCAAAGGAGCAAAAAACCATAGCACTAACAATCTCCCCCTTTGTCAAATTTGTGACAAAACACACTCCATTAGAAATAAGAGAAACATTACATGCTCAATAAAGAATCATGCACCATGCTCAGTAAAGAATCATGCATCATATATACACAAGAAAGTATAATGCACCAATTACAATAACTAGAACACACTTATCATGAAATATTCAAAACACCTTCTTACTTCTTAGTAAACACCTTCTTACTTACTCTCCTTGAGTAGCACACATCAAAAATAAATGCTACTACCCACAATCCATATCCATAAACATAAGCAAGGATAACAAAATATTCTCCCCCTTTTTGTCACAATATGACAAAGGAAACAACTATGATATGGAAGAGAAAAATAAACAAAAGAGAAATAAGGGAGCAAACTAGGCAAGATATAAGCAAATAATGTTCACATATAAGTAACCAACATGAACCAAGTTCATCCAAAGTCAGTCTCACAAACTGAAAGAAATCAAAGTACCATAAGAGTTATTACATGCCATATGAGAAAACACTTAATCAGATCCAGAAGAGGGAGAAAAAATAGATGGATGAATTTGGTATAAACCCTTATTAATGCGCCTCATATATTTATGCATATAAGCAAATTGAGAATCTTGGCTTACACGAATCTGAGCCACCCGTTTCTCAAGAGAATGCAACCTCTCAGCAAAAAAAAATACATTTTGCACATAATTTTAAAATTTAAACATATAAATTAATAAATATATATATACTATAATATAGAAATGCATGAATAATCAATTCAAATTGTACATACCAAGATCAAATTTCAATTTATTAAACTTGCTTTTGTCAAGCAGTTTAGTGAAAATGTCAGCAAGTTGAGTCTCGGTCGGAATGTATTCCAATAAAATTGTCTTTTCTTCTACTAATTCACGAATGTAATGATATCTAATGTCAATGTGCTTGGTTCGTGAATGCTGGATTGGATTTTTAGATATATTAATTGCACTGGAATTATCACAATATAAAACCATTGAATCCTATGCAATTTCGCAATCGCTTAACATCTATTCATCCATACAAGCTGAGTACATGCATTTCCAGTTGCGATGTATTTAGCCTCAGTAGTTGAGAGCGACAGAACTTTGCTTCTTGCTAAGCCCATAAACTAAACAGTTTTCAATATAGAAACAACCGCCACTGGTTGATTTCCTATCATTGATATTACCAGCCCAATCAGCATCTGTGTAACTAGCCAATTGAACACTAGTATCATGTGGATACCACAGACCCAAATTTGTTGTGCTTGCGACATATCTCATAATCCACTTAACAGCAGTTAAATATGACTCTTTTGGGTTAGATTGATGTCTAGTGCAAATTCCAACGCTAAAAGCAATAACAGGTCTACTTGCAGTTAAATAAAGTAAACTGCCAATCATACTACGATATAATTCAGGATCCACACTTTTACCTGTAGAGTCCTTTGAGAGTCTTAATGTTGTACTTATAGGAGTCAAAATTTTCCCATTCTCAAATTCAAACTTTTTAACTAAGTTCAGAGCATATTTGATTTGAGAAATAAAGGTACCATCAGGTTGTTGTTTAACTTGCAACCCTAAGAAATAATTTAATTCCCCGACCATGCTCATTTTGAACTTAGATTTCATAAAATCTGCAAACTCAATAGTTAAGTTAGTACAGGTAGATCCATAAATAATATCATCAACATACCATAGATCTACACTATTAAGATATGATCACTATGTTTCTTAACAAAAAGAGTCTTATCAACACTTCCCATTTGAAAATTATGACCTAGTAGAAACTTAGTCAATTTTTTGTACCATGCCCTGGGAGCTTGTTTCAAATCGTAGAGAGCCTTTTTTAAGCGATAGACATGATCAGCATTCTTAAGGTCTTCAAAACCCATTGGTTGTTCAACATACACTTCTTCATGCAGATCGCTATTTAAGAAAGCACTCTTTACATCTATTTGATATATTTTGATCTTTTTAAAACATGTAATAGATATAAATAGTCTGATTGATTCAAGACGAGTTACTGGGGCAAAGGTTTCATCATAATCGATTCCTTCAATTTGAGTGTACCCTTGTACAACCAGTCTATCCTTGTTTCTAATTATATTACCAAGTTTGTCAGACTTATTTTTTAAAATCCACTTAGTTTCGATACCATGATTATCTTTAGGTCTAGGAACAAGATACCAAAGATCATTTCTAATACATTGATTAAGTTTTTCTTGCATCGCTACTATCTAGTTTTTGTCAGTAAGAGCTTCTTTTACGTTAGCCGGTTCAATCTGAGAAGTAAAGCACACATAATTACATATATTTTCTAGTTGTCTACAAGTGCGCACACCAGTGAGAGGGTTTTCAAGAATCTGAGTGGTTGGATGATCTTTAATAGTCCTCAGTTCATAATTATTTTGACTTGATGAAGTATCTGGTTTGTCAAATAGAAGAACTTCATCATTATCTGAACTTGAGGTAGGTGCATTCAAGTGATCATCAATGACCACATTGATGGACCCTTAAATTACACTGGTCTTATTATTCAGAACTCGATACGCTCGACTATTCAAAGCATATCCTAAAATGATTCCTTCATCACTTTTGGTGTCAAACTTACCCAGATTTTCACGGTCATGTAAAATATAGCACTTGCTGCCAAAAACTTAAAAGTATTTTACAGTAGGCTTCCTATCAATGACATGCTTTAGACTCGGTAACCGGACTCATAAGGAACCCGATGGCCGGTTCTGCCTGCAACAACCTCCGTAGTACCCCATTCTCCTCTCCTGAAGCAGGTTCCGATCTTGAGATCCTATAAGGAGGATTTCTATAACAGTATAATCATTCTAATATGAGCATACCTAAGATCACAGCAAGTATATCTGAGAATAACAAAAGGCACACATCACAAAATTCACTAAGAATTTGAACTTTTACAAGTTTACATCAGGCCTAAAAGAACATACATTAGATAATAGGAAAAGAGAGAAAAGTCAGTAACACTGGATCTTCAAGCTCAACTCTAATCTACGCTCTACCGCTCTATGACACCTGCCTAGGATCACCTCATGCATCAATCGTGCATAAGCTTATAGAGGCTTAGAGGGTGGTGAAAGTGTGTGTCAATGGTGCACAGAAGAATAGTAGGAGGTACAAGGAAAGAACATGCTCAATGAGAATATCACTACCCTTACCAAGGCTTATTACGAATACCATGCAATGAGTACTGCACGTCATACCAAGGTAGTGCATAAAGGGGGCTTACATAGCCAATGCTAATGCAATGCAAGTAATATCATTGCTCATATCCAATCCACATTAAATACATTTCCAGTCATAAGGAAATCACCGGGGTCCATTACACTGCTGAATGACTATCGCTCTACAGACCCGCATAGTCAAATAAGTGTAAGAGACCTCACTACCTACTTGTGGACAGTCAATCAGCAACAAGGCCTGATGGTAGCGGACCCATTTCACGAGCTGGTCAGACTCAGCCTAATAATGCCCTCCCTTACAAGCGGATAAGGCCACATCCCTATCCAACCGACTACATGACAGTGGGAATCACGGCCTACAGGTGTAAGGCCCTCTGCGCTCATGTTTCCACCCGGTTACGGTGTTGGAGCAGATCCTTGGTACCATAAAAGTTTTGAGAATTTCACCCATGGGCATCCTATACACCTGGTATGCTTAAACATCATTTTCAGTGTCCACACGTCCAGCCATCCACGAATATCCCTGTGGAGGCAAGGCCCTGATGAAGCGAGGGCGAATGTCGATCATACTATGCAATGTCAGATGCATGAATCACACAAACAACCATGCATCATACCTAAACATCCAATGTGCTCAAGAGGGGAAAACTCCATCCCTCACAATATCCTGCCCAATGGCATAACCATGACCAATCACATCTCAGCCAAGCATGCATATGATGCATATGGGAGTGGGCCATGAAGATGAACAAGAAATGCCAATGCGATGAAGATGTTCTCCCCTCCTCACTAGTAGGGTCTAGGTACTTAGACCGTTTCTCAAAAGGAATGCAACCTCAATGGGGGCCCAATAGCCTGGGGTAGCCCACGAGACTAGATAGATAATGGCATGGGCCTAAATAATAAGAATGGGCCTAGCAATGGTCTATGGTGGACCTTTAACCACCCATAGAAGCAAGAATGGGCCTAACAAGGGCCTAGAGGGGCATATCAAGGTGGGCATTCAACCACCATTGTCCCCTGAAGGTGGCCTAATAATAATCTGCCAAGGATCAAGGCCTGTGGCCCGAGCATCACCATAAGAAAGAGATGGGCAGCTATATACATATAGATACATCACATGTTGGGCCTCGATAAAGTGGCCCAAGGCTACACATAATTCATAGGCCCAATAGGGGCAATATACAGCCAAATCCACATGCAATAATATGGGCCCATAAGGAAGGTTAGGGCCCAAACATAAGGGCCACCAAGTCCATACATTGTGGTGGGCATAGTGGGCAGCCCATTACTCCAACACATGGGCGAGAATCGTATTCAAGATAAGCAAGTTGGGCCTTACAACCTAGCCCAAGAATTTAGTTATTTTGGTGGGCAACCAAGGGCCCAACCACTCATACATTCCAGCCCACTAGCCCAACAGAATACCATGGAGAATACAGCCCAAGAATCCACTGGGCCTATCTAAAGGGTTCCAGCCCATTTGGGCTTACAAGGAGTCCAAAAATCTGGTTACATATAAATACCCATATAGCCCAAACAAGGTGAGCCTCAACGATGCATTAATTAAACCCAAAATTTAGGGTGTAAAGGCATGAATTATCCTACAAAATCCTCACAATATGGTGGGTTATACAACACATCTAGGTGGGCCCACAAGGTAAGCTAGATGGCTAGCCATGGCTGGACACCCCAGCCTGGGCGTCCCTGCCTGATGAGCCACTCCAAGCCGCACCACTAGCAGTACAAGGGCCTGATAGGTCTGAAATTTTACAGGGTGACACTTTCATGGGTGGGACATGCCCCCACAAATTTTCAAGATTTTTAGACACCTAGAAATATTTTAATTAATTTAAATAAAATGGTCTATCCAGAAAATCGGACTGACCTGGACGTCCCAACGTGGTGGGCCAGTCCGGTCCTTGCCATAGTGTGCACAGGGGTCTAATGGCCCCAAAAATTTATATGTGGGTCTCACCATATGTAGGACACTTCCTTGTAAAGTTTAATAATTTTTAGACACCTAAAAGTATTTTAACAAATTTTGGATTTCTAACTTATCCAGGGTGGAATGCTGCTGGAAAAATAGCAATCCACTGTCCTGAATTTGGGTCATCCAAATGGGTGGGTTATGGGCCTCCAAAATTCTTGAAATTTCGACAAAAGGTCCCTCATCAAGCTTAAAATAAGGTGGAACCTAGAAATATGACCCAACTTCTGAGAAAATATTTTTAAAATTTTGTTTTTATGGAACTATGTTGCTGGACTGCACAGCAGGAATTTCTGGCAGCCCACTATGTTGGTCCACCCTTTTGGATGCCCAAATGGGGTCCATTGGACCTAAAATGTTTTAGGTAGGTACTAAAATGGGTGGTTCACATATATAAAAAATTTTAAAATTTTTGAGATAGTATAAGTATTTTATTTAAATTCAGAATTACAATCTGTCCAGAATTTCTGCTAAGTGCAGAATTCTGAATAGATCATGGTTGAGCACCCAATGGGGTGGGCCCTGGATGTTCAAAAATTGAGGAAATTAAATTTAAAAATTCTATAATATATGCAGTACAAGGTGGGGTCTACCAAAATGGTCCACCTGATCAGAAAATATTTTAAAATTTTACATTTCCAAATTACAACCTTACTGGAATTACAGCAGAAAACCCAGCAAGTACCCATATTGGCCCACCATTTTGGGGACCCAAATGAGGTCAATTGGGGATAAAATTTGGCATGCTTATAGGTGGGATACCCGTATTTAAAAATTATATTTCACTTGGTATATAATTCCCCACCAAAAGCTCCAAATCCTAGCCTCAAGTTGGCCCAAAAATCTATCCTGACAGATTTGGACAGCAACATGTAATAGAAAGAATTAAAATATAAACATTGTTTTCCATGGGATTTAACCCCAGGAATTTGTGTGGTAGACCACCCCAGTGGGCTCCACAAATGTTTAGACCTTTCCCATCATCAAATACCCCTTACATATGTCCCATTTAGGTGGATTTTGGGGCCACATGTCTAAGGATGGACAGCTATGGGCGTCTAAGCTCCATGGTTGGTCTGGATTTTTGTTGGCCTACAAGGTGGGCCACACATGCAAGATCAGAATTCTATCATTAAAAAAAATAAAGAATCGACTACAAGAAGAGGGGCTCTGCCACATTGAGGCCCTCCCCTTCATCAATCACACCATACATTCCTTCTATTCATATGTTACAACAAAGATCCACCACATGCATGTCCTAGATTCAAGATCAATGGTTGGGATGCCATCCCAACCATGATTCTAAGGTCTAGATGACCTATCATGCCATGGAATCCAAGTAATCCTCCATAATGGGGGCCCATAGAGGGAAAACCCCATGCATGGGCATGCATGCATCAAATAGGCCATTTGGCCACAACTAAGGGATGATGTAGGATCTCCACCATTGATTGGTGGGTCCTACACTTCCCATAAAAAAAAGATCTAAGAACATGAAAATAGAAATCCTAAATCCTAGGAGTACACCCACCTTAGATTGCTCCAAACTTGGACCTCCTAGCTCCTAGTGCACCAAGGGATCCATATCAATGGGTGAGATTGGATTTAGATGGTTAGATTTAGAGGATTAGAGGGCAAGTTCGACCAGGGGGCATTTCAACTCGACTCGACTCGAAACTCGAACTCAAGCTCGACTTGGCTCGATTAATAAATATATTAAATATTATATATATATATATATATTATTAATATAAGTTTTAAGTTTAAACTTAAAAATAAAAAAATAAAAAACAAACCCTAGAGTCTCTACTCGACCGCACGCACCCCCTTCCCTTTCCCTTTCTTCTCTTTCTCTGCCCACTGTCAGCTCTACAATAGTATGATTTCAATCTCTTGAGATCTACTTCTTAGGCGAGAAACCCAAGAAATTCGAGATGGGTTCTTCTCAGATTTGTTAGAGCTTCAAGGAAATTTAATGATCTGATTGGCTAGAGCTCTTTACTTGGATTTCTGATCTGTGTTCTGCTCTGTTTCTTTTCTGGTACTTGGATGTCTGCTGGTGGAAGAAGATCAAGTCCTCATCTGATTTGAAGCTTTGTTTGATCTTTTCATCAGGTTTTGCTTTGATTCTCTTAAAATTTTTAAATTTTTCATCAATGGAGGAGAATCAAGAACAGAATCCATTACTCTCTCACCAACAAGCTCAAGCTCGACACGAGGTAAACTCGACTCGACTCGAACCACTAGCTCGACTTGAACTCGACTCGACAGCTTTGGCAAACAAGCCAAACTTTCTCAAGCTCGAACTCGAGTACATCATGGACAAGCCAAGCCAAGCTTGGCCCACCTCGACTCGGCTCGGCCGATGCCCACCTCTACTTATTTCCATCATAGCTCCTAGTGCACCAAGGGATCCATATCAATGGGTAAGATTGGATTTAGATGGTTAGCTTTAGAGGGAAAATGGGGTTGGAATGGAGGGAAGATGGGCTGGAATAATGTAGGGAAGTTGCTAGGGAAGAAGAGAAGAGAGAGAGAAATGAGAGGGAAAGAGAGAGAAACCTCTTTTAAGCTAAGTAATCATTACTTTCTTACCTTGGTTAGAGAGGGGAGATGATTGCAAGTAGGGAGTTACAACCAAAGTTGTAGGTTTAATAGGTTAGTAGGCATGTGGGTGGTGTTTGGGTGGTGGGTAGTGTAGGTTATGGAATTTTGGGTGGTGTTGGGTAGTGTGTGTTGAAACTTGTGAATTAGGGATGGGACCATCTAGGAAAACATGCATAGCACTCTTAGGTGGGCCATGCGATTATGATCAAGGACTATAACATGAGATACACACAACTTATGATTTATACATCGGATGGATACATAAGACGCGTCGTTGGAACCGCAACGACGATGCGATCGTAATGGCATAGTTTTCAGGTCGATCCGAGTCGGGTCTACGTGACCGAACTCAAGGATAACCGCAAGCACTACCCGAAGGTTGCGGGTCACCGAAATTTGACCTGTAGGACCGCGGGACCCAAATAAATGAAATGCATATTCATACACACACATGCACACATGCGAACTCGGGTCGGGTCTCACAATCCTCCCCATTAAAAAAGCCATTTTATTATTTGACCTAATTGTATAAACCTGGTTGATTATATAGCAGGTAGTATTTACTGCTTCGGCCCAAAGACTTTTGAGAAGCTTCATACTATTCAATATTACATTTGCCATTTCTTGACACACTCTATTTTTTCTTTCAACAATTCCATTTTATTGTAGTGTTTTGAGCAAAGAGAATTCATGTGATATTCCCTGATAGCAACAGAATTTCTCAAAATTGCTATTCTCAAATTCTGATCCATGATCACTACGGATCTTACAAACTTGAGAACCCTTTTCAGTTTAGATTCATTTGAGAACTCTTTTTTAGTTCATCAAGGGTTTCTGACTTATCCCTTAAGAAGGCTACCTAAGTGAATCTAGTAAAATCATCCACGATTGCCAGTATGTATTTTTTACCACCTTGACTCTCCGTCCTGGTTGGTCCTATAAGATCCATGTGGAGTAGTTCGAGTGGTTTGTATGTGGCATTGGAGTCCACCTTTTTATGAGTACTCCTAGTTTGCTTGCCAATCTAGCATTCGCCATATATTTTTTCTACTTTCTGTAATTTAGGTAGACCTCTTATCAGTTCTCTTTTGCTCAATCTATACAAATTGCGGTAGTGTACATGTCCAAGGCGTTTATGCCATAATTCAGTCTCATCCGTATGGACCATGTAACATGATTGATTAGATGAGCTAGAATCACTTACAATATAGCAGTTTTCAGAAGTTCTACGACCAGTTAATATTACAGAACCCTTCTTGTTTAAAATTTCACACCCTAGGTTAGAAAATTTTACACTATTATTTTTATCGCATATTTGAGAAATGCTTTATAAGTTATGTTTTAAACCTTCTACATGTAAGACATTCTTAAATAAAGGAAGGTTAGAAAGCTGAACCTTACCTTGGCCAATAATCTTGCAGTTGCTACCATCACCAAATGTGACTAAACCATTAGTCATGTCTTTAAGAGTGGTAAACGGACCTTTGTCACCAGTAATGTGCCAGGAATGTCCACTGTCTAGGTACCACATTGAATGGCTTGTAGCTTTGAAAGCCATGTGGGTAACCAAGCAAGTAACCTTAGGAACCCATTTCATAATTATTTTGGGATTAGGAGTATAGTTGGTCTTTCTATGATTGTAGTTGTTATAAGAATGACGTATTGAGTTAGATTTTAAGAGCTCTTTAAGTAAATCAACTATTTTTTCAGCTAAAGGATTTCGGTTCTGATTTTTATAGTTAATATGGTTGCTTTTCAGTTTAAAAGATTGAAAAGTTTTAGTATTTTTAGAAAAATTTTGATTTGAATTATTTCCTTTTAAATTTGAAGACTCTCCTTTCACAAACGTAGGAGAAATATTCTTCTGTTTAGGAGGAATATTTCTGTTGTAGCCCAAACCACGGTCGCCACTTTTTCTTGATATAGATAAAAGCTTTTCTAACTTTGGATCACCTTGGGCATACCTCCATGTATCTTTTAAACTTAAAAGTGAAGAGACTTCAAGTTTAAGATTTTCGTTTTCAGATTTAAGATTTTCAATAGAGGAGGTTTTGAAATCTAAATCGCATTTCAATTTTTCAAAACAATCTGAAATGTAGGATTTTTCTAAAACAAGAGCATCAAAATTTTCTTTAAGTTTCAAAAACTTTTCTTTCTGAAGTTTTAATTTAACAGCAATTTTACAACTTTCCATGCAAAGGGCATTATAAGCATCTTGAAGATCATCTTCATTTTCATGATCACTATTCAGATTTTCTTCGCTAGTTGAATCATCATTATCTAAAAAACTGAACTTGGCTAGAGTCATAAGGGCTTTAACTTCATTGCCCGACTCAGTTTCAGAATCTTCTGATTCAGAAGAGGCTTCAGAGCCGAAAGATTCATCCCAAGTAGCCAACATTCTTTTCTTTTTAGTGTAACGCGCTGAAATTCAGGGGTCGAGCGTAACTCAGCTCCCGATTTCCAAAACATCACTTATGCAACATATTTAATGAAGGATGTATGTCCTTTTTAAGACACTTGTTTGCTAAATGCCCATATTCATGGCAGTTGTAACACTGACTGTCTTTTAAAGATTTTCGAGTTTTAGATTTAGATCTATTCTTATCATTAGATTTTTAAAAATCAACTCTCTTTTTACTTTTGAAAATTTTGTAAAACTTTTTAGCTAAAAGGGCCATATCATCTTCAGAATTTTCTAAATCAAAATTTTCTTGAGAAATACATTTAGAAGATTTAAGGGTGATAGATTTACCTTTAGGATCTTTAAAAGTTAACTAATAAGTCTGTAAAGAGCCAACTAATTCTTTTACCCTCATATTATCCGTAACATGAAGTTCCTGGATTGCAGTTACCTTAGAATTGAACCGTTAAGGAAGAGTATCAACTTAACATAAATGAGAGCATAGGTAATGCTTGAATTTACTTGCATAAAGGAAATCATGCACAACAATAGGAGTGTTGAGAATCACTTCCCAACACTTTAGATCATTCAAGCATTTCTACAAACACTTAGATACATGGAACAACATACATATCATGTTGAAAAACCAAGACAATTCCCACATTGTCATACATGATCTAGTACATCACAATAATCAATGCAAACATGAGTGCATTTAATCGGTACTTTATAAATACACATAGAATACACAAATAACATAGAAGCATCCATGAACACAACGTTTCATTGAAATTCTTCAAGAATAAATCATACATATTGAAAACTAACCTCAAAAGTCCGCACCTTAAGGAAGAAAGAACCACCGAACTTGTGAGGATTTAAAATAAGGATAGAAAAGAGATACAACAACACCAAGACTAATTAGGATTAGGTTAACTTACCCCAAAGATGAACTCAAACTTATCTCTCTCACTTTCTCTCTTTTCCACTCTCTTTCCAAGTTAGGGTTAGAGAAAAATCGTATGGAAAAGAGAGCTATGATGAAAATAACCCAGGGTCAAGGTATACTTAGGTTATAACCAAAGTAAGCCTTTCTCGATCCAACGAAGCACTTCGGGTGGGCCTATAACGCAATATCATAGGATATAATTCTTTTGAATTCATCTAGTGATAGTGCGCAAGTTATGGCATTTAAAGCCTTTTGCATTGGCATTACTCTCATTTTTCGGAAGAGTGGTTTAAAGTGATTGATGCGAATTTCATAAGTAATCGAGTATAGCGCTAATTACCCTGAAAACAACTACTTAAGGAAAGATTAGCATAAAAATTCCAAGGTCGTTACATTAGGTTGGCCTTTTTAGGACACTTGTTTTCTAAATGCCCATATTCATGGAAGTTGTAGCATTTTGAGTTTTAGATTTAGATCTATTCTTATCATTAGATTATAATTTTGAAAATTTTGTAAAACAATTTTCTTGAGAAATATATTTAGAAGATTTAAGGGCTATTTAGATTTGGATATATCGATAGCAGTTACTTCAGTAGTAGGAGGGGTCCATTCAATCACTTTGGCTAGCCACACGCTCTCATCTATGGATTTTAAAAAAATCCTCATTCTGGCTTTCCAATAGGCATAATTGGAGCCATCAAATGGTGGAGGCCTAGTGACTGAAAGACTATCAAAATTGGACATCTTAAATAGCTCAGATCGATTAGCTCAAGAAATAAATCCAAATAGAATAATTAAAAATGAGCTATTAGCTCTGATACCACTTGAAAAGGCCGAGCTATATGTCTTGAGGGGGTGAATAAGATAATGCCAAATAAAAAATAACAGCAGAATTAAATAATAAGATAGCCAAATGAATTGTAAATAATCAAAGGAAGCAACAACCTCAAAATTCTAGTATTAAGAGGTTAATACAAATGTTGTTCTAAGGGCAACCTTACACTATAAAAACCAAGGGTTTATGGCAGGACAACCTTACTAGAACGGTTTGTGTATCAAAAAGTCAAACTGAAGAGGAATAGAAAGGAAATATCAAGAAAGGAATTCTAAGCTATTACAACATTCCCCATAAAGCTTGAAATGTAAAAGATTACAACATTCAAATCCACAAATACATCTCACAAACTTGAATGATCAAGGATATGGAAAATAAACCGCACATCCAAACACAAAGAATTATAGTGGTTCACCTATGTGTACACCAACTGCTAAACAACAGCCACACAACTACTCCACTCCTAATATCCTCACACAGTTGATATTAGCGTTCACTATCGAAATAGGTTTTTCCAGGTTCACCTAAAACCCTCACAATTGTGTCTTTCAAGGGGCTTACACAATTTAAAAACTCCCACACTCTGAGTTTTTTAGATCACCTCAGATAACCAAAAGAATGAGATTTTTCTGGCTCAATCTCAAAAGAAACCAAAAACAGAAAATTTACACAAATGTAAAATACCTAGATATTCCCCTTTTGTTGCAGCCCGGAAGAACCAAGTCGGAGTAAAAGTTTGAATATAGAAGTTCAATGTCCACACTCACTTATGAAATGGTTCTAGGTTCTAAATTAATTTTAAATTAAATCAAGTTAGGCTAGCTCTATTTGATTTTGATTCCAATAAGTGGGAATACCTCAATCCCTCTTTCAAATCAGATTGGAATGTAGAATACAAAATCAAATATAAAAGGCTAATAAAAGAGAATATTAAATATGCACAATATAGCTTAAGAAGTTTACAAACTTATCTCTCAGAGTGATGTCACGTTTATACTTGAATTGAATATCAAACTCTGAAAATCATGCTCTATTTATAGTTGCAGAAGTCACATTCATGACTAGTCCTATGGACGCTACGACTGGTCGTAGGACCAACAAATTTTTAAAATTTTGAGCGTGATAAGATAAAGTCGTTCCACGACTGGTCGTGGGACCTCCACGACCAGTCGTGACCTGTCCACGATTGGTCGTGTGGAACCAGAAACAGTTGTTGGAATTTAAGTCGTAGCTACAGGACTGGTCGTGAACGAGTCATGCACTGTTCACACGACCGGTCGAGCAGTCTCCAGGACTGGTCATGGCTTAACAAAAAATTTTAAAAATCTTCAACAAACTTAGGATTAGTCGTGAAATTTCTTGGACTGGTCGAGCCAGTGCTAGGACTAGTCGAACAGAGTCTAGGACTAGTCGAAGAATAGACCAAACACTTATAAAATGATTTAATTTGAATTATGTATTCAAAATGACCTACCCTAAGGTTAATCAAAGGTCTTTCATAATTTGGACATGATGTATGAACTTTGAACTTCTTTTCTTCAGATGATAGATGATCTTTGGAATTCATAAAGCTTGAGATCTCAACACATAATGAAGCTTAAACTTGAGATCTTTTGAAGCTTGAATTTGTCGTACATGAGTTGTACTTCACCTTGAGTTTTGAGTATGAACAGTTCACTTGTCTTTCGATGTCACTTTAAAACATTGAACTTTGAAGCTTAAAGGAGTGAACAATGTACTTGATCTTGCATTTCTTAAAATAGATCTTTGTTCTTGACTTAAAGCATTGTCCTTGTACATGTGATGCGTTGCATTGAACAGATATATTAATGTGCTACACAAGACATATTGTGGTTTTGGCACTACAAAATTTTGACAATCAAAGGAGCAAGAAACCATAACACTAACATTCATGGAGCTAGCCAAATATGCTCCTTTGATCCTAACAGATGAGCCAATAAGAATGCGGTAATTTTTTGAGGGCCTACAGCTAGTAATGCATGGTGGCTAAGTGCATTAACCATCTTGTTTTGCTACCCTAACTTGTGCTTGAGAACGGACGTGAATTCTTGCAAAAAATGAAACACATCTAGTATGCACACAATTTACATTAGACTAAATATAAATAAACTTTAAGGCTTGATGGTCAATGTAGAGAACAAACTCTCTTTGAATTAGATAATGCCGCCAAAGTCGCAGCGCTTGAACGGCTATGTTCAATTCAACCTCATATGTCAAATACTTCTGTAAGGCTTTGTTGAGTTTCTCACTATAGAAGGTGACTAGCCTGCATTTCTGTTATAAGACTCCTCCAATTCTAACATATGGGCATTAAACTTGACCTCAAATAGCTTGTTGAAAACTAGAAAGAACCAAGACCGATGTTGTAAAACAATCGATGCTTAATTTTAGCAAAGATCTTATCAATCTCATCGGTCCACTAAAATGGGCCTTTTTTCATGCAATCTATGATGGGTGCGACTATAGTGCTGAAATTCCATACGAATCGACGATAAAAAGTCACCAACCCTTGGAAACTCCTCTATTCGTGAATGTTTGTCGTGATCGGCCATTCTTTGATGACGCGTATCTTTTCATTGCCTACACAGATGCCCATGAACATCACAACAAATCCTAAGAACAACATGTTATCAGTTAAAAACTACACTTCTTCATGTTGAGGTACAACTTGTTAACTGCTAGGACCTATGACACCTGCCTAAGATATTCCATGTGCTTCATCTCACCCTAGTTATATATCAAGATGTTATCAAAATATACTACCACAAACTGGCATTGAATGACTTCAGCTCTTGACTCATCAGACACATAAAAGTACTTGGTGCGTTCGATAGGCCGAAGGGCATGACCAGCCACTCATACAACCATTCCTTGGTCTTGAATGTCATTTTCCACTCATGTAACGCCCCATATGTTCTGGTACGCAGGTATTACCACTTAAACCAACGTTAGTAGAATCTAGAATTTAGCTAATCAAAAACCTTGAACTCAATGTATGTAGGGTGAGACTTCCAGCCATCGTTAAGGCCATCCATCAGGGGCATTAGGAGCTGAGTCAAAGCCTACTACAGCCATTAGAATGAGTTGGGCCAAACCCTTTAAATTTAATCAGCAAGCGAACCTTTGAGTTGAGGGGTATTGGTATAACATATTGATGATCGACCATAGAAATCTAATAAGTAGCCAACTAAGCATTCACTGCGCCTCGAATTCCCAGTTAACTGTTGAAACAAAATCCCAGACCTATCTAACCATCAGATCGAGATATATGGGCTGAGTAAAGCCCCGAAAGGTGAAAAATGGCCCGCCTGGGACTCACCATCAACCCAAACTGGGTTGGGACCCCAATATGGGGTCCCCAAGGCAATTGGACGGAGTTGATTTAACATAAACATTACAGTGAACCCTGTATGCAGTGCATGTGCACCAAAAATCTCCCTTGTACGAGATGCACCATACTACAAGAATCGGTTAAACAACCTTTGATCGACCCATTTGTAAAAACAAAAGAATTCCTCCTGCCCGTTTTAAAATTTGAAACTAACAAACTTCGGGGCCCAAAGTGGACCGTCTGGGGAACTTCTCGGACGATCCAAGTGTCACAGCCTAGACCCAATAGTCTTAGAATACCGCTATATCTATCGAATCTGGCGCACGACAAGCCGAACTCCAGGATTGGTACCCGATGCTCACACACTAAGCCCCAATCTCAGCGTCCGGCAGGGTAATGTAAAGGATAAATCTCACCATTCATTCTTCACAAAAGAAACATCAAAGATAAGATAAGTAACATTTGCATACAAGTAAACTGGGTATTACAAAATTTCAAAAGTACAACATCTGTCTACACGATACATATATTCATCATGTACAATTCAAAATTTTCAAAAGTCAAATCAGTTCCCTTGACGTGGCACCTACCTCGTAGTCGCTACTTGTTTTTCTTCTTTAGATCCTTTACCTGAATGGTTAAAAGACAAGTAAGTCTTATAACTTAACAAGTGCAAAGCCTTCATGGTAAGTACATAAGATAGGTTAACATAAACAATATAATTGACAAATGCAAAGTCCACATAATAAGTATGCAAGATAAGTTAACATAAAAGATATAATGATAGAACTGCCAAAAGTAATAAACTGTGAAAAGCGATGTCTTAATGAATGATGGAGCATAATCATCTATGAAATGCATAACATAACTGTATGCTAACTGTAGAAACACCTACCAATAGTGCTCTTACCACAAACTTGACCGCACTACTCCTGAACATCATCATATCGACTATGATTAATATATTGTTGGAACTTAGGATCCACCGAGGCCGATGCCCATGCGCCAGACACCAACAATCGACCTCAATACCCACCAATGGGCTTACAACCAACATTGTGTATACTAGTAGCGGACCTCATTCGTGCTTCTCCTCGCTGGCGGGTCAAACCGGTCCCTGTTTGCCACCTCAGCCCTAAGGCTGGTCGGACATACCCCTTCTCAACCTGGCCTCGTCAGTGGGAGTCAAATCCATGGCCCATGTATCCACCCGGCCCAACGGTGAGGCATCCCAAGGTACCATTGGGGTTTAGGGTCTCTCAACCCAAGGGGCACATCATCCCCTACTATTTTCATATTTTCGGTGTCCATGATTCAATATCATCATCCTTATCATAATACAGTCAATCCATGATGTTGTAAAGAATTTAGCTACTATTTCTCATCATATATCATGCCATGGAATGCATAGTGATGCTAATGACAAGCGACTCAAGGATAACTAGAACTCAATGCATACTGATATGCAGGGTGCAAGATTATTAAAGAGCCACGTACCTGGGTAACCAATTCCTACATGATGCTGTCAACTTGTGGCCTCGTAGCTTGGTACTTTCGACTACAAAATACTTTTCTCTTCTTGTTTTAATCATGACTAATCGAATTGTAGTCCTTGTAATTTCTAAACTATGGTACTTGATCGTAATTTTAGTTATGACTCATTTTTATAAATTAACATCCCTTCTTATGTATGAATATCCTACTAACAATCGAATTGCATACTCCACGATTTGATCATTGCATTGTATTAGGTTATTTACATGCCTAGTATGACTATTTAAGATAATTATGAAATTGGGCCACAAATTCTTGTCATATAGGGTGACCTTAAGTCCAATACACAACGAAGTATTCATGGTGGGCTTATATGGGCTTTGGATTGGGATTTGATGAGGAGAACATATAGTTATTGAAAGGCCCAAAATTTAGTTTCACCACATATGTATTATGTATATACACCCTGATCCATAGCTCAGGTGGTAAACTGAGTGAAAGATACCTCATTTCAACACTTAGGTCTTGGTATGGATCCCTAGTGGGGGTGGCTAACAGTGAAGTGTGGACTAATAATGAGGTGTGCTGACTAGCTAACAATTATATATATATATATATAGGAAAAGGTTCTTAGTGGTCCAGCACATGGGGACTTCACATGAGGTCGAGCTGTTGTGGGCCCAACATGATCGAGCTATATGGGACCATCATGATGCGTGTTGAACGCCTGCTCCAACAGTTAGGCAACTGTGTGGACCTAGCGTGATGTGTTAGATGCACCGTTACATGGTGGGCCTAGGGTTTAAAAATCAAGTCTACCAATGACTTGTGTCAGGCACACCATAGGCAAAGGACGAGGGGGGTCACCCTTCATTAAAACATTCTTAATCATTTGTTGGGCCCACCAAGGTGTGGTTCATGAATCCAGTCCACCCATTATGTGTGTCCCACTTGATTAAGAGGTCAGTCCAAGTTTCAGATGCATCCAAATTTTAGGTGGGGCCCAGCAAGTGCTTTTATATGCTTTTAGCATGTCTTCACCTGATTTTAGATGGTGTGGGCCACTTGAGTTCCATTTACGGCTGATTTTTGGGATGACCCAATTTTTAAAGGAGACTCATCAAATGAACGGTGTAGATAGTCGACATACATCAAGGTGGGACCAGTGGTGGGACCCACCCTTCCTCCAGCGTCTAGAGGACGCTGACAGCAGCAGTGTTTGCTGTATTGTTTGTTCGTCTTTTTTTTGTGGTTTTTCAGTGGTGGGGACTACATCAGGACGATCCAACCCATCTACTAGGTCCTCTGGCTAGGGACGGGTCCAATAAGCCCAATATTCAGTATGTTTTGAAGTGCAGAAACATTACAGTGGGCCCTAATAGACTTTAACCGTAATTATCACTGTTTTCTATAATGTGGCCCACCAGCAATTTGGATTGGCTTCATTTTCTGACTCAATGCCTAAAATGATGTGAAAAATAAGATGGATGGTGTGGATCAGATACACGAGTCATGTTGGGCATGTTTTTGGCCCATAGCCCCCTTTTTCTTATTAAAGCAGTTTGGACGCTGCTTCCTTCAGCGTCTCCTGGATATTGTCAGCACGCTCCTTCCTGCAACATCTCATGGATGCTATCAGCGTCCACTTCTCCCATATATTCATGTGTATTTATATATATATTATTTGTTTATTTATTTATCTATTTATTTATTTTTATTTCTAAATTTTTGTGTGGTGTGTAAGGGATGTGTGTGTGAGTTTGGCCCCATACATAGATAGTTTGGATGGCATAGAAACATTTTGGTGGGGCCCACTGTTAGTGGGTCCCACATGAATTCCTTAACAATTTAATTTTGTATTTTTTTCTATGCATCCACGCCATTAATCACATCATCAATATCATTACAATTATTTAGATCATCATCATCATCTCCACTATACATAAACAAAAAAAATAGAATAAGACTAAGTGAGGAGGGTGTACTTACCTTGATGGATTAAATGGATGGTTGAGATGGATGGAAGGGATGAAATTGATGGAATGGATGGTTGAGATGGATGGAAGAGATGGGATTGATGGCCCACCAAGATCACTCCTCTCTCTCTCTATTGTAGAAAAAATGGTGAAAATGCCATGGGGTGGAGGGGTTTATGTAGAGAAATGGATAATCTTATGGTTAGGTTAAGCTAATGTGATTAATCTTAGCTTAGGCTAAGATTATGGGAATTTGTACATGATTAAGAATTAATGTGGATTAAAGGGGCATGGGATGGCATGGTGTGATGATGTCATGCATGAGAGATGGTATGGAGAAGAGTTGACTTTGGGGTGTACATGAGAGAGGGAGGGGTATGGGTGTGTGACATCACACACATGGGTAGAGATTCTCTCACCCATGTGTGGGAGCATGTGATTTGCACATGTGTGCAATGCAATATATGGCGCCATGCGCACATGATACACTAACGATTCTTCGTGGCATATCTCATTAACGGAGCATCGTATAGATGCACGGGGTGGTACCTCCGTGATCGCAGCGATGTGGCGGTTAATATGGAATAGGTTTTGAAGTCTTGGGGTTCCGGTCAGTCAGGTGTGTACTATGCACAACGGATCTAGGTCTGGCCAAAAACGTCGATCATCGTGCACATAGGCATAAAAAAATGGTATGGAATGGTCAGGGTGGTCATCATGGTATTGGTTTCAGTTATTTATGGTCGCATTATGAGGGGTGCACTATAAGGGGTTCTTTTGAGTATTTAAATTGTACATGTAGGTATTCTCGAGTTTTATTTCGGAAGGTGAATCTCACCTACTAACCAGTCGGTCATACTTATAGGATGGATCGGGTGTTATAATTCTCCTATCCTTATAAAAATTTTGTCCTCGAAATTTCTACTATATTGGATAAAATGCAGGCTTCATGATCGAAAGTGAAATGACAGAAAACCCTTTTTATTAGAAAAAGGATATCATACATTGGTGATGTTTTTACCGTGTTTATAAAGTTCATTAAAACAAGTGAGGATATGTCTTTCGAATGTTCTCCTCATGTTCCCACGAGGCCTCTGCTTTGTTATGGTGTCCCCATTGAACTTTCACCAACGGAATCGTCTTTGACTGAAGGACCTACTCCTTTCGATCCAAGATACGAATCGGATGTTCTATGTATGACACGTCCTCACGGATTTCGATCGGTTGCTAGTCAATAATGTTCTTTGTCCCCGGCTCACACCTCCTCAACATGGATACATGAAATACATTATGAACACATGACAACTGGGGAGGCAAGGCTAGTCGATATGCCACTTGGCCAATCCGCTTTACTATCTCGAAGGGACCTATAAAACGCGGGGCGAGCATCCCTTACTTGCCAAATCGAAATATGCCCTTCATGGGCGTGACCTTGAGGTAGATAAAATCTCCGACAGTAAATTCTGATTCCCTATACCGACGATCAGCATAACTCTTCTGTCGGCTTTGAGCGGTGCACATACTATTTCTGATAAGCTCTATCTTTTTCGAGGTTTGCTGAACAATTTCAGGCCCGAGCAAACTCTGCTTTCCAACTTCTATTCAACAATTAGGTGATCTATAAGGTCGGCCATACATGGCCTCATACGGAGCCATGCCGATGGTTGCTTGATAACTATTATTATATGCAAATTCAGCCAACGGCAAATGAGTATCCCAGCTAACCTGGAAATCCAGCACACACGCTCTAAGCATATCCTCCAGAATCTAATTGACTCTCTCAATCTACCCATCTGTCTGGGGGTGGTAGGCGGTGCTGTACTTCAGAGTCACACCCAAGGCTCGCTGAAAGCTCTTCCAGAATTGTGACATGGACCTCGGGTCATGGTCAGATACTATTGATACCGGCACTCCATGCAGCTTGACGATCTCACTAATAAATAATTGAATAGGTCGGTCCATGGAGTAGGTAGCACGTATAGGTAGGAAATGCACTGACTTCGTCAATTGATCAATGATGACCCAGATGGCATCATGACCTTGAGGAGTCCGCAATAATCCCATAATGAAATCCATTGTAATGTGCTCCCACTTCCACTGAGGAATCTTCAGTTGTTGCAAGGTACCAGAGGGTCATTGATGCTCTGCTTTGACGCTTTTACATGTGTTGCATTGTGCGATAAATTTAGCAATGTGACGCTTCATCCCTAGCCACCAATATTGTCTCTTAACATCGTGGTACATCTTTGTACTGCCTGGGTAGAACGTGAATTTGGACCAGTGTGCGTCGGTCAATATTTCTTGCCTCAGCTCTGCATCTTCCGGCACATGCAGTCGCCCTTTATAGCGAAGCCTACCATCTACACCAACCTGCCATTCGGATGAACCTTCATCAGTCATTTCCTTACGGTGATTGATGATCGTTGGGTCAACCTGTTGTGCCTCAATGACTCGAGATACAAGAGATGGTTGAATGGATAAGCTTGCAAAATGCATAGTAGCTGACTATAATTTCCACTCAAAATCAAAGTCCCTTATTTCTTCCAACATTTTCCACTGTCGAACCATAAGGTGAGAAATAATTCCTCGTGGCTGGTGACTGAGGGCATCAGCTACAACATTGGCCTTACCTAGGTGGTATTGAAGAGAAAAATCATAATCCTTTAACAACTCTAACCACCTTCTCTGCCGCAGATTAAGCTCCTTCTGAGAGAATAAATATTTAAGGCTCTTGTGGTCCGTGAACAGCTGAAATCTGACCCCATATAGATAATGCCGCCATATCTTTACTGCAAACACTACCGCGGCCAACTCTATGTCATGCGTGGGGTAATTCTTCTCATAGGCCTTCAACTGTTGAGAAGCGTATGCTATAACTTTGTCATGCTGCATCAGCACACAACCCAATCCAACCCGTGAGGCATCCGTGTATACTACAAACCCTTCATTTCCAGATGGCTAGGTGAGAACTGGTGTTGTTGTCAACTTATCTTTCAATTCCGCAAATGCCTTCTTGCAGGCTTCACTCCAGTCAAAAGGTGCTCCTTTATGAGTCAGTCACGTCAGAGGTGCCGCTATACGAGAAAACCCTCGAATAAACTGTCTACAGTATCCCGCTAGACTAAGAAAGCTTCAAATTTTCATGATATTAGTGGGTTGCTGCCACTTAAGCACGGCCTCAACTCTAGCCGGATCTACTACCACTCCTTCTCTAGTAATGACGTGGCCAAGAAACTTCACTTCTTCCTGCTAAAATTCACACTTCTCCAATTTAGCATATAATTGATGATCGCGAAGCATCTGCAGAGCGGTACGTAGATGATGCTCATGCTCCTCCTAGGTACGTGAATATATCAGAATATTGTCTATGAATACTACCACAAACTAGTCGAGATAAGGGTGAAATACCTCATTCATCAATTACATAAATATAGCTGGGGCATTCGTTAGTCCGAAGGACATGACTAGGAACATGAAGTGGCCATATCTGGTGCGAAAAGCCATCTTAGGGATGTCCTCCTCTCTAACTCAAACTTGATGGTATCTAGAACGTAGGTCGATCTTCGAGAAGAACTGCGCCTCCCTAAGCTGATCGAATAAATCATCAATTCTTGGTAATGGATACTTATTCTTGATGGTCACTTTATTTAGCTCTCTGTAATCCACACAAAGTCTCAACGACCCGTCCTTTTTCTTAACGAATAGGACCGGTGCTCCCCAAGGAGAACTACTTGGGCGAATAAAGCCCAAAGCCCGAAGTTCCTCCAACTGCTTCTTCAATTCTTCCAACTCCATGGGTGTCATGCGATATGACGCCTTTGAGATGGGAGCAGTACCTGGCATCAGGTCAATACAAAACTCCACTGCCCTTTGAGGAGGTAGGCCTGGGATGTCTTGAAAGACATCGAGATAGTCGCGTACGATTGGGATCTCCTCGATCCTTAGGGTCCTTTCTTCTTCTATTAGGTAGGCTAAGCATGTCCCTGTCCCTTGCAGAATCCTAAATTGGAACTGTAACTGGCCGATTATAGAGAAGGTGATTGTCCTTTCAAAACAATCTAAGATGTATGATATGCAGCCATCCAATCCATACTCAAAATAACATCCCGCTTCGACATCTTCATAACAAATAAATTGGCGGGTAAGATGTGATCTCCAATCATCACTGGGCAATCCTTGCAGATAAGGTTTAGGTTAAAATGCTCACCTAATGGTGTGGTTACTGATAATTCTTCTACTACTCTTTCTGGTTCTAACCCCAACGTGTTTACGAGTGATGAAGATATGAATGAATGGGATGCACTTGAGTCAAATAAGGTGTGTGCAAATGATGAGAAGAGAGTAGTCATACCCTCGAGTATCGTTGCTGATGATTGAGGATCAGTCTACTGAATAACATATACAAGAGGTTGGGCAGTCGCTGCAAATCTTGTCTGTTGTTTCTGGAGCGGTCTCTGGTATTACTGAGAGTGGTCTCGACCTTGCGGTGGCTGCTGCTACTGGCGTTGTTGAGGCCGATATTGTTGAGTCTGTTGTTAAGGATGGTATTATTGAGTCTGGTGTTGCTGAAAAGGTCTCTTCTGGGGGTGACCATGAGGATGCTGTCTGTAAGAAGACCTATCCTTCTGCTCTACAGAGACATCTGGTGGATTGGGGTAAGACCTGGCCTGATGCCTACTCCACCACACCTAAAACATGTCCCTTGAAATGCTAATCGCTGTGAATCTCGCTGAGGTTCCCGAACCGCTGGTCCTTGCCTAGCAAGCCTTTTCGATGGATGAAATTGCTGAGTTGGGCCTCCCTTTCTCTTGTTCCTATTATCCTGTCTCCGAAATGGCTGCTCACAAGTCTTATTCATCTCTTCGAAATCTGCTGTGATGATCTTAGCTCAGTCTGTCACCTCTTCAAACATAAGGAGTCGCAAAGGTACTACCCTACTCCTCAAGCCAGGACAAGTCCCTTCTCAAATTTACGAGCTTTCATACTGGGGGTTGAAATCAGATCTGATGCGAAACGAGATAGCTCAACGAATCTGGCCTCGTATTGGGCCACAAATAAAGCTCCTTGCTCAAGAGATATAAATTCTGACACCTTCTTTTCTCGAATACTATCAGGAAAATACTTTTAGTCGAACTTGTCGTTGAACGTGCTCCAACTCCATACTATACTCGACCCAACTTCCTTCTTAACTAACTGCCACTATAACTCTCCTTCTCCCTCTAGTGTGAAGGTAGCAAGCAACACTGTCTGGGAATCAGGACACTCCATCACATCTAAAATCTTGATAACCTGGGTCCTCCATCAGTCGACCTCAAGTGAATCTGGCTGCCCTTTAAATCGAGGGGGTCGTAAAGCCTGGAATTCTCGAATCAAAGCTGACTGCTCTGATATGGAAGATGCCTCTGCAGACCTCCTCTCTTGACGTTCCATCAGAGATGCCATGGAACGAAGGATTTCCTGAATCGAAGCGGCATCTCGAGGAGTATCTGGTGCCTTGGCCTAGTGATCCTTGGATGGCTCGTGCTCTACTGTTGTTTTCATTTTAGTGGCCTTCTTAGGTACCATGATTGACAATAGAAAATGGACGCCTCGGTTAGATAAAGCCTAAAATAGTCTCTTAAGGTCAAATAATAGAAAGTGTATCTTCCTAACCTCTTATATAAGTAACTTTTTCTAAGTTCCTCAAAGGGAAACCTAGTGTTTCTAAGTTGTTAAGTCGGTTTTCAAGTTTTAGAACTCTAGCTTCCTCCTAAATGGTTGCTTGTCCACAGGTAATCCCTTATCTCATGCTCTGATACTAACTTTGTCACAACCCAGACCCAATAGCCTTATAATACCGCTATATCTACCGAATCTGGTGCGTGACAAGCCGAACTCCGGGATTGGTACCCAATGCTCACACACTAAGTCCCAGTCTCGGCGTTTGGCAAGGTAATGTAAAGGATAAATCTCACCATTCATTCTTCACAAAAGAAACATCAGAGATAAGTAAGTAACATCTGCATACAAGTAAACTGGGTACTACAAAATTTCAAAAGTACAACATCTGTCTGTGCAATACATATATACATCATGTACAATTCAAAATTTTAAAAGTTAAATCAGTTCCCTTGACGTGGCACCTAACTCGTAGTCGCTTCTTGTTTTTCTTCTTTAGATCCTTTACTTGAGTGGTTAAAAGACAAGTAAGTCTTATAACTGTAACAAGTACAAATTCTTCATGGTAAGTATGCAAGATAGGTTAACATAAAAGATATAATTGATAAATGCAAGGTCCTCATGATAAGTACATAAGATAAGTTAACATAAAAGATATAATGAAAGAACTGCCACAAGTAATTAATTGTACAAAGCGATGTCTTAATGAATGATGGAGCATGATCATCTATGAAATGCATGAAATAACTGTATGCTAACTATAGAAACACCTGCCAATAGTCCTCTCACCATGGACTTGACCGCACTACTCCTGAACATCATCATATCGACTATGATCAATATATTGTTGGAACTTAGGATCCATCGGGGTCGATGCCCATGCGCCAGACACCAGCAATCGACCTCACTACCCACCAATGGGGTTACAACCAACATTCTGTACACTAGTAGCAGACCTCGTTCGCGCTTCTCCTCGCCGGCGGGTCAAACCGGTCCCCGTTTGCTACCTCAGCCCTAAGGCGGGTCGGCTCCCAGCGCTCATTCGCCAGGTTCCGATCCTGGGATGCTACGAGGAGGATTTTCAAATATCAGTTTGATTTGTAATAAGCATAACCAAAGGCATAACCCACAAACAACAACCAAAAACTCCATGACATTTTCACTATGATAAAAAACTTATAGGTATAATGAGTATTAAGGGAAATACAATGATAATGGACAAAAAGCTCCAAGATGATCTGCTATGCGCTCCTGCCTCAGCGCTGCTGCGGTCCAATGTCACCTGCACGCAACGGTCGTGCATAAGCTTATGGAAAGCTTAGAGGGTGGTGAAAGTGTGTGCGCAAGGTAGTAGTTATGCAGTATCAGAGTAATGCGGAATATGCTGATGAATCCATGAATACCATTAGCCGTACCAAGGCTATGCGATGCAAGACATGAATGATGTCGGCCATACCAAGGCCATGCAATGCGAGATGCAACTCAAGCATACGAATCCTCATCTAAGTCCACATATCAATATAGCTCAACTCTGAAATATCACCGGGGTCTAGTACACTCCAATTGGGGTGCATGTACACTGGTGCTAAAGCACCTAACGTGCACGAGACTGTCAGCCTGGTAAAAAAAGAGCTGACCCGATGTGAGACCCGACCCGAGTTCGCATGTGTGCATGTGTGTGTGTGAGTATGCATTCCGTCCATCTTGATCCCGCGGTCCTACCGGTCGAATCCCGGCGACCCGTGACCCTTGGATGTGTTTGCGGTCATCCGTGAGCCCAGTCATGAAGACCCGACTCGGATCGAGTTGAGACCTATACCATTGTGACCGCATCGTCGTTGCGATTCCAACGACGCGTCTTGTGCATTCATCTGACTTATAGATCAAAAGTTGTGAGCATTTCATCATGTGGCCCACTTTTTGTACAAAAGCATATGGACCACTCTCAGGCACAAGTTCCCATGCACACCACCCACACACACTACAATTCCCATGGAATAAACACTACCCATCCTAAACACTACCCACACCTAACCTACCCTAGCAAGCATTGTTTGTATCACCATAGGTCATGATTTCTTTCTCTAACCAAGGAGGGAGAGTAATGATGACTCCCCTACAACCTTTCCTTTCTCTCTCTCCTCCTTCATTCTCTCATTTTCCTCTTCCATGGAAGAATTTCCAGCCCTCCCTCTCCCAATTTCTAGCAACTTTCCCTTCCTTTCTTCCTCCATCTAGCCATCACAAACTCATCTTGACCATTGAACCTTTAAGCTTGGAGCTTGGAGTACCTAGTGTTGGTGGTAGCTTGAAGATTCAAGGTGGGTGATTATAATTGTTGATCTTATTTTCTACCCTTTGATCTTTTTTTCTTTCTAGATGGATCATATGGGACCCACCAATCCATGGTGGGGATCCCATTTGATCCCATGGATGTGGCCCTTTGGCCCATCCTACATGCATGTCATGATCCATGATGGGGCCATTATCCATGGACCCCATCATGATGTATTTTATAATCCACTCCATCTTAAGGTCATCTAGACCCTAAGGATCATGTTGGGATGGCATCCCAACCATCCATAACAATTATATATCATGCATGTAGTGATTTTATGTTGCATGTAAAATCAATGTAGTTGTATGGGTATGATTCACTCTTGGGAGGGCCCACTAGTGGCGGGGCCCTACCCCCATGGCCGGATTACTCTCTTTCCTTCTTCTCTTTTCTCTGATGTATGGATGATAGTGTGTGTGTGGCCCATTTATAGTGGGCCTTGGATGTCCCAAAATAAATAAAAAAAAAATCCAGCAAGGTGGGATGCTCTTATCACCTAACTCCATGATCATCGGACACCTTAATCAAATGCATGCAAGTGTCCTAGTTCTAGTATGTGATTTGGACTTATGTGGGGCCCACTGAGGAAGGCCACACACCCTTTTTATGGCTGGGATTATTGAGATATAGGCTGATGTGTCCAGCCATGTATTGCTGTCCAAAAACTTGGACTGTTGCATGGATTGTCATGTTCAATCTTTGGCATGGATTTTTGGATCATGATTGTCATCATTTTCTTTATAAGTATGGAGTGTAATGAGAAGGTGTGGACCCCACCATGAGGTGTGATGGGTCATACCTCAGATGGTCCATGATATGGTACCCAACAAGGAGGCCCATAGGGGTGGGCGGTCCACCTTGTTGGGCTGTCCAACCCACATGCATGGAGGGAAAACATACACTACAGCTTGGTTTCTCTGAAGGATGGGCCACTTTTATGGACCCCACCTTACTTTATTTTATGAAGAAAATACTAAACCTCCATTTTTCCCCTCTTGGATGAAGGTTGGGCCCACCTTATTGGGTAAACAATGCATGGACAGCAACATCCCTTCCTAGACAGATTGAAATTATTAATTTAATTAAAATATTTATGAGTATCAAAAAATCATAAAATTTTACAGAGAGGTGGTTCACTTATGGTAGGACCCACCTACAAAATTTTGGGGCCAATGGACACCTGTACACACCATGGTGGTGGCTGGACTGGCCCATTACAATACAGTGTCCAGATCAGTCCGATTTTTAGGACAGATTGATTTCTTTAAATAAATTAAAATATTTATATATGTCTAAAAATTCTGAAATTTTATGGAGATATGTTCCACCCATTCTAGGACCCACTTACCAAATTTCAGGGCCAACGGACCTCTGTGTACACCGTGGCAAGGGCCGGACTGGCCCACCACGTTGGGACGTCCAGGTCAGTCCGATTTTCTGGACAGTCTATTTTATTTAAATAAATTAAAATATTTCTAAGTGTCCAAAAATCTTGAAATTTTGTGGAGGTGTAGGTCACCTATGGAAGTATCACTCTGTAAAATTTCAGATCCAAAATACATTTGAGTTGCCCGTGGTGTGGCTGGAAGTGGTCTGCTAGGCAGGGACGCCCAGGCTGGGGCATCTAGCCTGCTTCGTGGGCCCACCTCGATGTGTTGAATGTCCCACCACCCATCCATGTAGGGTCCTTAGGGGATTGATCATACTTGCCCCCTTTTTATTCAATTAGAACACATTAGGTGGATTTTTGGGCCATATACCCCAGGCCCATAGGACTGCCTACACATGGGACATCCCTGCCTTAGGCTACTGCTGGGCTTGCATTCTAACAGTCTGGCCCATTTCATATATGTATTGTATATCCTCTCTCATCTGGTGGGGCCCACAGTGATGTGTGTGAGCCATCCAAAATTAATTATACTAAGAAATACTTCTAATGTTGAACTCCAACCAACCCAGAAATTTGGGTGGGCTGGAATTTGGCATTGAGCCCAATAACTGTTGCCTATAGATGTTCTTTGGGGCAATATGGCCCGCTAGATTTGAGGAGGATTTATGTCAGTATCTTATCATCTTAATATTTTTTTTTGGGCTTAATTAGTGTATGATTAAAGGCCCATCCCAAATAGGATTCTTCTTGGGCTAGTCTCTTAGTTAAGTAAGGGCCTTATAGCCTTGGTTGGGCTGGAACTTTTGATAGGCCCATTAAACCCTTGGGTCCTATATTTACCATGTCATTGTGATGGGCCTTATGGGCCAAATACTCAAGTAGTTGGGCCCTTGTTTGCCCACTATAATAAATCCATACTTGGGCCGAGATGTGAGGCCCAACTTACATGTGTTAAAAATTTAAGAATTTCCCATATGTTGGGATAATGGGCTGCCCATTAGGCCTACCACAATGAATGAACCTATGACCCTTATGGTTGGGCCCTAACCTTGCTTAAGGGCCCACCAGGTTGCCTTTGTTTTTGGGCTTAGTGTATGGCCCACTAGGCCATGGGTTGATTGTGCCTTGGACCTTTCTTTACATATATAGTAGGCTACCTTTTGGGACCCAGTTGAGGTTGGATGTCCTCCTTGGTGGCCCTAAGGTAGGCCCATAGAGGCCCTTATAGGTGGTTAAAGGCCCACCTTGGGCCTGGCTAGGACTGCTCCTCCTTAGGATTTTGACTCTCTTAGTTTGTGGGTCATCCCAAAGTACTGGGCTCCCACTAGAGGGCTTCTCTTCTTCTTAGAATACCTGTCGATGTGCCTAGATCTTGACCCTCCTTGGGACAGATGATTTCATATTCCTCAGGTAGCACACTTACATCGTTGCAACCCATATGCATCATCTGTATGAATTGATTGCATTGTATAGTGGTCATTCAGGGATGAAGTTTCTTCCCTTTTGCACATTGAGTGCCTGAAACTTGTGCATGATTTGTGTGTGCGACTCATGCATTGGCATCGCATTTCATGAGGATACCGCCCTTACTTCATCAGGGCCTTGCCTCCACAGGGACATTTGTGGATGGCCGCATGTGTGGACACCGAAAATATTACTTGAGCATACTGGGTGCGTAGGATGCCCATGGGTGAGATTCCCAAAACTTCCATGGTACCAAGGATCTGCTCCAACGCCGTGACCGGTGGAATACATGAGCGCACGAGGGCCTTATACCGTTAGGCCGCGACTCCCACTGTCGTGTAGTCGGTTGGATAGGGGTGTGGCCTTACCTGCCTGGTGTGAGGAGGCATTGCTAGGCTGAGTCTGACCAGCTCGTAAATGGGTCCGCTACCTTCAGGCCTTGTTGGTGATTGGTTGTCCACAGGCGGGTAGTGAGGTCTCTTACGCTCGTTTGACTGTGCGGGGTCTGCAGAGCGGCAGTCATTCAGCAGTGTAATGGACCCGGTGATTTCCTTATGATTGAAAATGTACTTGACTTATGGTTTGGATATGAGCACTGACATTACTTACATCGCATTAGCATTGGCTGTACAAGCCCCCCTTTCATACATTGCCTTGGTATGGCACTCATTACTTATTGCATCGCATTCATGGTAAGCCTTGGTAAGACTAGTGGTATGTTCATTGATTATGCTTCTCTCCTTATACCTCCTACTATTCTTCTGTGCACCATTGTCACACACTTACACCACCCTCTAAGCTTCTATAAGCTTATGCACGATTGATACGTGCAGGAGACTCTAGGTAGGCGCCGTAGCAGCAGAGCATGGAGTAGAGTTGAGCAGTGAGGACTCCAGTGTTGCTGATTTCTCTCTCTTTTCCTTTTATTCTCATGTATGTCCTTTTGGACCTTTTGGATGATTGTAAAAGTTCAAATTTTTAGTGGATTTTGTGATGTGTGCCTTTGTTATTCTCAGATGTACTTGCTGTGATCTTGGGTATGCTCGCATTGGAAGTGATTATATTGTTATGAAAATCCTCCTTGTAGGATCCCGTGATCGAACCTACCTCGGGAGCCGAGAATGGGGTACTACGGAGGCTGTGGGGAACCCGCCATCGGGTTCCTTGTGAGTCCGGATACCGAGTCCGGGCGTGACATGCACTCCATTCCTCAAGGTGGTTAGATTCACCTAGCTTTACCCCCTCCTCTCGGGCGGGTAAGGCCACACCCCCTTCCAACCTACCACAACACAGTGGGAAGCACGACCATCTAGTAATCGACACTCGGCGCTCATACACCCACTCGGCCTAGATGTTGGAGCAACCTCCTGGTACTATAAGGGTTTAGGGACTTTCACCCAGGGGATATCTATAGACCCCATGTAGAATAAGATTTTCGGTATCCAATCCTGCTACCCACGATGTGTCTGTGGAGGCTACGGCCCTGATGTCGCTAGGGCGTACAGTAACCATGTCACACAATGCGAAATGTATGAATCACACCATCCAGTCATGCAACAATCCTGCGTGTATCATGCGCTCATGTGGGGCATCACCGCCTATCCGAGAACCCATAAATAATCTGTTCGAAGGCATATGCTATGATTAATCACTCCTCATATCAAGCATACATATGATGCGTATGAGTATGAATCATGGGACTATACTAAGCATGTTATATGGGGATGAATTTTGTTCATAACGAAGATGGGCCTAGACGGCCTACACATTACATGTACGGGCCTATCAATGGGCCCTAGGGAGACTCATAATGCAGACATTTAACCAACCCTATACTTGCAATGTGGACGTCAAACCATCATTGCTCCCAAGGCACGACCGTTATAAACATCATTACACAAACCATGGTAGAGTCACACATTGTAATGGACTTGCGTACATCCAATTGGGCCTCGACCCATGGGCCTTAGATACAACAAATAAGCCGCATAACATGGGCCTTTTGTATATCAGGTGGGCCTCAACGGACGGGCCATAAATACATTAAGATGGGCCTAATCATATGGGCCTTATATATATCCAGGTGGGCCTCAACGGATGGGCCACAAATAAATCAAGATGGGCCTCATACATATATTAAGGTGGGGTCTCAATGGACGGCCACAAATAACTCAAGATGAGCCCTATACATATACCAAAGTGGGGTCCACTTGAACTATAGATTTAACTCATTCCTTAGCTCATGCCATAAAAATGAGCTTCTAAGATGGTTGGATGGATTGGGTGCAACCCATGCATCATGGTGGGTCCCACAGACCCTGCTGATGTCAACAACAGTGGGACCCCCTGTCCCTATGGAATGGGTGGACGGCATGTATAAAACACATACCCCATAGTGGATTCCACCGTCCTTGGGCGGTGGGAATAAAACACATGTATTATTGTGGGTCCCAAGTGGGGCTCACCACAATGTTTGTATGCCATCTAATCTGTCCATATGGTCACAGAGACCTAGACGAAGAGTAAAAACAAATTTCATATTGAATCCAAAAATTCTATGACCCAGAAAAGGGTTTCAATGGCAGACATTTAATCACCATTGTTTCTTATGATGTGGGCCACCTGAACACTGGATGTGGTTGATTTTTTTTAGAGGGGGCCCACTTCAGGAAGGGGGCACACCCAATGAACGGGTTTGATGACAAATATACATCATGGTGAGGCCCACAGCAGGAGCCAACAGCAGTGTCGGCTGCCGTGATGTGTGTGTGTGTGTACATTGGTTTTCCTGTGGTTTTTCATAGGTGGGGTCCACATCTAGAAAATCGAACCCAGCCATTGGATTCCATATCTCAAGACAGGCTATATGAGTCCAATATTGAGTATTTTTCTGTGTATAAAAATATCAGGGAAGATTTCAATGGTGAAAACCACCATTTGCTATGGTATGGCCCGCCAGAACCTCGGATTGACTCCGTTTTTTTGGTTCAACGCCTAAAATGAGGTTGGGAAAGGAATGGACGGCGTGGATTGAATACATACATCAAGGTGGGGCTTATATAAGTGGGTCACCCCATAAGCTTGGAACAAGCTAATATTTGTGTCTTCGCTTTTTGTCCAACGTCCAGGGACGCTAGACGGTCCGACGTTGCACATGCATTGAGGTGGGCCCTACTTAGGTGGGCCACCAAATGATGTATGGTGTGGGTACAACTCATTTAAAGTGGGCCCCTCTTATAAATGGCTTGGATAAAAGACCTGCCTCATGGTGGGGTCCATCCTAATGGGCCACATGACCATATTAACACAAGAAAAGAAAAATGAAAAAGAGAGGGAGAGAGAAAGAAAGAGAGAGTGGGACACGCGTGATGGAGGGACGCCGACACTATGGGCCCTCTGTTGCAATCAATCATACATCAAGTGGGTCTCATTATATGTGGGGCCATTAATTCAAAAAAAATTCAATGGTGGAGATTCCTTCTCCATAAAAATAGACGATCTAGATGACCCATATACAAGCTAGGAAGGTAAACATCATGATGGGGTCCATAGAGAATGGTCCCATCATGGAATGATATTGATAATCAAGGTGGGCCATCGGCCACATCTTAGGATCCAAAGTGAGATCCATACCATCGATCGGTATGCCTCACTTGGCCCATCACGAAAATAAGAAAAACTAGCCTATAGAAGCACCCACCGTTCGATCTTCTTGCTCCCTTGGCTTCCTTTGCTCCTTAGCTTCGATCTTAACGGAGGAGATAGGGTTTAGATGGTTGAGATGGGAGATGAGAGGGTAGGAAAGTGGGCTACACTTGTGGCTTGGGAGGGCTTGGAGAGGCTTGGACGTGTGAATTTTCTTGCTTGCTTGGGAAAGTGAGTTGAGAGAAAGAGTGTGGTAAATAGAGAGAGAGATGTGATAGAGTGATGGATGAGAGAGAGAGGGATGGGTGTGTAAGAGACTTTTTGACTTTTGTGGTTGCTTGGAGAAGGGTGAGAGGTGATGGTGTACTTGACATGTACTTGACATGATGAGATGGATTGATTGATTGATTGAGGTGACATTTCGTAGAGATTCTCTCGGAATTCGCACACGCGGCATTTTCCTCACACCGAACGATGGCCCACATCTCCTGGTCAAAGTATCGCCTCAGTGCGCGAGACACGGCATCGAAACCGCGGCGATGATGTAGTTGCTAGGGTACAAGTCTTGTATTGAGTCAACTCGGGTTGACGGCGTGTGGATAGGGTCGCACTCAAATGTCGGTTAAGGGTCGAAGGTTGTCGAAATTCGACCGGGAAGACCGCAAAAGTCCACAGAATGGTACGGTCTAGGATACGGGTCTTACAGTTCTCTCCTCCAAATAAAAATTTCGTCCTCAAAATTTACACAATCATCGTAACTAATCATAGCTCATGAGGGAGAAGAAACATAACATCAATATATAAAATCAGAGATAACATACAAAATACAATACAAAATCAATATCCAAAGAGATGGCGCTCTCGAATTTCTGCCTCGCAATCCCAAGAAGCTTCCTCAATAAAATGGTGACTCCAATGAACCTTCTCTAATGGAATGACCTTGGTCCGAAGGACCTGCTCCTTCCGATCAAGGATACGAACTGGTTGCTCAATATATGAAGCGTCCTCCCGAACCTCTAACGGCTGCCAATCAATAATATGAACGATGTCTGACCCCCACTTTCTCAACATAGAGACATGAAAAATGTTGTGAATGTCAGACAACTGAGATGGCAAGGCAAGCCAATAGGTCACGGCGCCAATGCGCCCAATGATCTCAAAAGGTCTTATGAATCTCAGGGCAAGCTTGCCCTTCACTCCAAATCGAACTACGCCCTTCATGGGCGAGACCTTGAGATACACATGGTCCCCTATATCAAACTCTAAGGGATGACGCCGGCAGTCAGCAAAACTCTTCTGCCGGCTCTAAGCTATGCGCATCCTTTGCCTGAAGATATTGATAGCCTCTGACATCTCCTACACAAGCTCGGGACCTAGGAGACTGCGCTCTCCAACCTCGGTCCAACAACTCGGTGATCTGCATGGTCTGTCATATAGTGCCTCAAAAGAGTCATTCCAATGGTCGCTTGATAGATGTTATTGTATGCGAACTCAACCAATCGCAGATGCTTATCCCAGCTACCCCCGAAGTCAATCATACAGGCCCTAAGTATATCCTCAAAGATCTAGTTAACCCTCTCGGTCTGGCCATCGGTCTACGGATGATACGCGGTGCTGAGCTACAAATTAGTGCCCATCGCTCTCTGGCTCCCCAAAATCGAGACGTAAACCTTGGATCTTGGTCGAAACGATCGAGACCGAAACACCATGCGGTCTCACAACATCCTCGATGAATAATCTCATAAGCTAGTCCAAAGGCCAAGTTGCATGAATCGCAATAAAATGTGCCGACTTCGTCGGACGATCCACAACAACCCAGATAGCATCATGACCGTGATGAGTCCTTGACAAGCCCATAATAAAATCTATCGATACGTGCTCTCACTTCCACATCGGGACACTCAATGGCTGTAATAGACCAGGGGTTCTCTAATGATTACCTTTGATATGCTGGCATGTGTCATACTCGGCCACAAAACTGGCGATCTATCGCTTCATCCCCGCCCAAAAATACTGTCGCCTTATGTCACGGTACATCTTCGTCGAGCTAAGGTGGATAGAAAATCGTGATCGATATGCCTCGATCATAAGATCTCTGCGTAACTCGGGAATATCCGGACACATAATCGGCCTCTCAAGCGAACTCCACCGTAGAACTAATCTGTCAATGCCGACTCTCGAGATCTTGCCTCTGCTCGGTAATCTTATAACGACTTGTCGCTGAGACTCGATCACCCTTGCGACAAGAGAGGATTAAATCGACAGGCTCGATACTACATAATAGAAGACTGCAAGCCAAACTCAAAGTCATACTCTGTTATATTCGCGAGCATCCTCCATTCCTGAATCATCATGTGCACCACCAGGCCTCGTAGCTAACGGTTGAGGGCATCCACCACCATGTTCATCTTGCCCGGGTAGTACTAAAGATCAAAATCATAGTCCTTCAAGAGCTCCATCCAACGCCTTTGCCTCATGTTCAGCTCAGATAGAGCGAATAGATATTTCAAGCTCATATGGTCGAAGAAGAGCTCAAAGCTAACCCCATAGAGATAGTGCCTCCACACCTTCAGTGCGAAGACAACTGCAGCCAGCTCTAAATCATATGTGAGGTAGTTCAACTCATGGACCTTGAGCTGATAAGACGCAAAGGCCACTGGTCTCCCATGCTACATCAGGACAGCACTCAAACCAATATGCGAGGCATCGATAAATATGATAAATCCATCACTCCCATAGGAAAGAGTGAGGACAGGAGCGGAAGTGAGGTGGTCCTTCAACTCCATAAATGCTCGCTCACAAGCGTCGTTCCAAATAAACTCCGCACTCTTCCAAGTCAACCTGGTCAGCGGGGCTGCAATACGAGAGAAGCCCTCAATGAAACGCCGGTAGTAGCCTGCTAAACCAAGGAAACTGTGGATCTCGGACGCAGTTGTGGGCTGGCCCCACTGACGCACTGCCTCAACCTTCGAGGGGTCCACTACGACACCCTCCCTCGTCACCACGTGATCGAGGAACTTCACCTCCTCCTGCCAAAACTCACACTTCTCCAGCTTCGCATACAGCTGGTGTGCGCGGAGGGTCTGCAACGTAACCTCCAGATGCTGCTCGTGCTCCTCACGGGTCCTCGAATAAATCAGAATGTCGTCGATGAAGACTACAACAAACTGATCGAGATAAGGGCGGAAGACCTCGTTCATCAACTGCATGAAGACCGCGGGTGCATTAGTCAGTCCGAAGGACATGACCTGAAACTCAAAATGACCATAACGCGTCTTGAATGCTATCTTCGGAATGTCCTCCTCTCGGGCCCGAATCTAATGATAATGAGAATGCAGGTCAACCTTCGAAAAGAACTGTACACCATGCAGCTGATCAAATAAATCATCGATCCTCGGGAGCGGATACTTCTTCTTGATCATGACTTTGTTGAGCTCGCGATAATCCACGAAGAGCCTCAACGAGCCATCCTTCTTCTTCATGAAGAGTACCGGCGCTCCCCACGGTGAACTGCTCGGACGGATAAAGCCTAACTCGGGCAACTCGTCCAACTGCTTCTATAGTTCCCGCAACTCCAACGGTGTCATACGATACGGGGCCTTTGAAATAGGCGTGGTACCGGGCACGAAATCAATCTGAAACTCGGTGTGTCGGCGAGGCGGTAATCCCGGAATCTCCTGGAACACATTGGGAAAATTACAAATAACAGACAACTGATCAATATAAGCCGCAACAGGCTCCTCAACAGCGTAGGACATCAAGCAAGATAATGGCTCTCCCCAGGGCTCTGCAACGAACTGAAACTATGGCAAGCCTGGTATTTAGAACGTGATTGTCTTGGCGGAGCAGTCCAAGATGGTGCGGTACTCGGCAAGCCAATCCATCCTCAAGATAATGTCAAAATCTGACATCGGCAATGCAACCAGATCGCAGGCAAAAAGATATCCCCAACCAAAATAGGGCAAGACGAGCAAAATCGGCCCAACACTATAGTCTTCCCCAGGCGTCAATACCGACAAACCCTCACGAGCAGACTCTAACAGCAAAACCAGTTGATCGGCAAAAACTCTCGGCTACAAAAGAATGTGATGCACCGAGAATTAAACAATACACATGCAATGCATGCCAGATACTAAAAGTATACCCTCGACGACTCCTCCGGAGACTGCGGGTCCTGCTGAGCTGCGTAAAACCTAGCCTGAGCTGGCTAAGGAGGTGCCTGTCGCCTCTAAGTGTGCTGCTGCTGCTGTTATCGCTGAGGTGGTCGAAACTGCTGCCTCTGCTGCTGCAGTCTCGGAGGCTGGTGCTGATGCTACTGCTGAGGTAGCCTCGGTGGTGGGGGCTGATGTGGCTGCTGCTGTGGGGGTCTCTGCTATGGTTGTGGTGGAGGCTGTTATGGACCTCTCTGCTGCTGCTGCTGGGGGCAAGAAAACTCCCACATACGGTGCCCCGTCACACTGCACCTACAACAAGAGCCGGTGAACTGCCTCGGAGGTGGTGCTGGCGCTCGGAAGGTTGGGCGACCTATGCGCCTCTGCTGTGATCGACCCTGGTGGGAATCACTGGAAGGAGCCTTCCTCTTCCGATCTCTCCTCTGACCATGATCAGACTGAGAATCGGCCCATTCAGCCTCAAAAATCTGGGCCTTCCGTACCACTCCCTCGAAAGTCGGGACCTCATGCCCAATAACACGGCCTCGAAGACCATAACATAAGCCATCCTCGAAGTGGCGGGCTCTCCGCTCCTCATCATCTACCAGGTATAGTACAAATCTGGATAGCGCTACAAAACGAGCGGCGTACTGAGCCACTGTCATATCACCCTGCACCAAGGCCTCGAACTCCAACGCCCGCTGTCGTCGGATGTGATCAGGAAAATACTGTCGGTCAAACCGATCTACAAAATCCTCCCAAGTCCATACAAAATCAGCGCCCGCTGCTCGGGAGACTGACGTCCACCAGTGCTCAGCCTCACCATGGAGGAGAAATACGGCTAATCGGACTCGCCGCTCAGTCGTGCATCCCATCGTCTCGAATATCTTCTCCACATCGGCGCGCCATCTCTCAGCTACCGTCGGGTCTGGCTCACCCTGGAAATGCGGGGGATCGAGCCGTCGAAACTCTCGAAGGAGGGCACTCGCGCGCTCCTGCTCTGCCTGGGCCGGTGAAACAACAGGGTGTCTGCTCTGCCCCTGAAGTGCGGCCGTCACAGCCTGCAACATCTGCTGTAACTGGGAGGCACTCACGGATACGGTCGGATCCGCACCGGTCTCTGGTGGAGGAGCAGCATCCTCAGGATGGGCGGTAGGAACCTCTGGTGGTGGAGTGGGGATCGTAGGTGGTAGGGCGGGAGCCGCAGGTGGTGGAGCGGGAGTCGATCGGGTCACTCTCCTGCGCGGCATGTCCTACAGGAAAGAGCGAAGGCGCCTATCAACTTTGAAAACTCTCGAAGGCACGCTTGTTAGGGGCCTATAACGGAAGATCGCTAAGCTATCCGAACTTCGGGACTTAGTCATTCTAAACTCATAGCAGACATGTAATGTTGTTCTTGGTTATTCCCAAGTTATGCTTTGATACCAACTTCTGTCACGCCCCAAACTCAGAAATCGGGCTCACAAAATTTTCGATCACCGAATCCGGCGCCGACAGCCTCCGTAGTACCCCATTCTCGGCTTCCAGCACCCATTCGCCAGGTTCCGATCCTGGGATGCTACGAGGAGGATTTTCAACATTAGTTTGATTCGTAATAAGCATAACCAAAGGCATAACCCACAAACAACAACCAAAAACTCCATCACATTTCCACTATGATAAAAAAATTTACAAGTACAAAGCGCATAAAGGAAAATACAATGATGATGAACAAAAGCTCCAAGATGATCTGCTAAGCATTCCTTCCTCAGCGCTGCTGCGATCCAATGTCACCTGCACGCAACGGTCGTGCATAAGCTTATGGAAAACTTAGAGGGTGGTGAAAGTGTGTGCACAATATAGTAATACAATTATGCAATATCAGATTAATACGAAATATGCTGATGACTCCATGAATGCTATTAGTCGTACCAAGGCTATGCGATGCAAGACATGAATGATGTCGGCCATACCAAGGCCATGCGATGCGAGATGCAATTCAAGCATAAGAATTCTCATCTAAGTCCACATATCGATACAGCTCAACTCTGGAATATCACCGGGGTCTAGTACACTCTAACCAGATTGCCGCCCCATCGCATGCAACAAGGTGAGTGGAATAGACCTCACTATCCGCCTGCCAATATCGGGCTCGGCTCGTCGATAGCGAACCCATTCCTCGATCTGGTCAAACTCAGCCTAGCTTTGCCCCCTCCTCATGGGCGGGTAAGGCCGCACCCCCTTCCAACCGAACACGACATAGTGAAAAGCGTGACCATCTGGTAATCGACACTCAGCGCTCATGCACCCACTCGGTCTAGACGTTGGAGCAACCTCCTGGTACCATAAGGGTTTATGGACTTTCACCTAGGGATATCTATAGCACCCCATGTAGAATAAGATTTTCGGTATCCAATCCTGCCAACCACGATATGCCTGTGGAGGCTACGACCCTGATGTCGCTAGGGCGTATAGTAACCATATCACCCAATGCAAAATGCATGAATCATACTATCCAATCACGCGACAATCCTGCACGTATCATGTGATCATGTAGGGCAACACCGCCTATCCGGGAGCCCATAAACAATCTGCCCAAAGGCATATGCTGTGATCAATCACTCCTCATATCAAGCATACATATGGTGTGTAGAAGCATGAATCATGGGACTATACTAAGCATGTTATATGGCAATGAATTCTATTCGCAACAAAGAGGGGCCTAGACGGCCTACACATTACATGTACGAGCCTAACAATAGGCCCTAGGGAGAGTCATAATGCAGACATTTAACCAACACTATACTTGCAATGTAGACGTCAAACCAACATTGCTCCCAAGGCACGACCATCATAAACATCCTTACACAAACCATGGTAGAGTCACACATTGTAATGGACTTGTGTACATTCAATTGGGCCTTGACCCATGGGCCTTGGATACAACAAATGGGCCGCATCACATGGACCTTATGTATATAAGGTGGGTCTCAATGGATGGGCCAAAACTACATCAAGATGGACCTAATCATATGGGCCTCTTATATTATCAGGGTGGGCCTCAACGGATGGGCCACAAATAAACCAAGATAGGCCTCATACATATATCAAGGTGGGGTCTCAATGGGCGGCCACAATTAACTCAAGATGGGCCCCATACATATACCAAAGTGGGGTCTCAATGGATGACCACAAATAACTGAAGATGGGCCCCATACATATACCAAAGTGGGGTCCACTTGATCTATAGATTTGACTCATTCCTTAGCTCATGCCATAAAATAAGCTTCTAAGATGGTTGGACGGATTGGGTGCAACCCATGCATCATGGTGGGTCCCACAGACCCTGCTGATGTCAACAACAGTGGGACCCCCTGTCCCTGTGGAATGGGTGGACGGCATGTCTAAAACACAAACCCCATAGTGGGTTCCACCGTCCCTGGGCGGTGGGAATAAAACACATGAATCATTGTGGGTCCCAAGTGAGGCCCATCACAATGTTTGTATGCCATCCAATCTGTCCATATAGTCATAGAGACCTAGACAAAGAGTAAAGACAAAATTATTGAATCAAAAAAATCCTATGACCCAGAAAAGGGTTTCAAGGGCAGACATTTAATCACCGCTATTTCCTATGATGTGGGCCACCTGAGCACTGGATGCGGCTGAAATTTGGAGGGGGCCCACTTCAGGAAGTGGCCCACCTAATGAACGACGTGGATGGAAAACACGCATCATGGTGGGGCCCACGGCTGGGACCGTGGGTCCCTGGCCAGTCTGCCCACTGACATAACAGCATCGGCTGCTGTGTTATGTATTATTTTTCTGGTTTTCCTGTGGTTTTTCACAAGTGGGGTCCACATCCAGAAAATTGAACCCAGCCATTGGATTCCATATCTCAAGACAAGTTATATGAGTCCTATATTGAGTATTTTTCAGTGTATAGAAATATTAGGGAAGATTTCAACGGTGAAAACCACCATTTGCTATGGTTATGGCCCGTCAGAACCTCGGATTGACTCCAATTTTTAGTTCAACGCCTAAAATGAGGTTGGGAAAGGAATGGACGGCGTGGATTGAATACATACATCAAGGTGGGGCCTATATGAGTGGGCTACCCCATAAGCTTGAAAACAAGCTGATATTTGTGTCTTCCCTTTTGTCCAACGTACAGAGATGCTGGACGGTTTGGCCTTGCACAAGCATTGAGGTGGGCCCTGCTTAGGTGGGCCACCAAATGATGTATGGTGTGGGTACAACTCATTTAAAGTGGGCCCCTCTTATAAATGGCTTGGATAAAAGACCTGCCTCATGGTGGGGTCCATCCTAATGGGCCACATGACCATATTAACACAAGAAAAGAAAAATGAAAAAGAGAGGGAGAGAGAAAGAAAGAGAGAGTGGGACACGCGTGATGAAGGGACGCCGACACTATGGGCCCTCCGTTCCAATCAATCATACATCAAGTGGGTCCCATTATATGTGGGCCCATTAATTCAAAAAAAAAAAGAAATCCAGTGGTGGAGATTCCTTCTCCATAAAAATAGACGGTCTAGATGACCCATATACAAGCTAGGAAGGTAAACATCATGATGGGGTCCATGGAGAATGGCTCCATCATGGAATGATATTGATAATCAAGGTGGGCCATTGACCACATCTTAGGATCCAAGGTGAGATCCATACCATTGATCGGTAGGCCTCACTTGGCCCATCTTTAAAAAACGTAAAAACTACCCTATAAAGGCACACACCGTTCGATCTTCTTGCTCCCTTGGCTTCCTTTGCTCCTTAGCTTTGATCCCATCGGAGAAGATGGGGTTTGGATGGTTGAGATGGAAGATGAGAGGGTAGGAAAGTGGGCCACACTTGTTGCTTGGGAGGGCTTGGAGAGGCTCGGACGTGTGAATTTTCTCTTGCTTGGGAAAGTGAGTTTGAGAATGAGAGAAAGAGTGTTGTAAAGAGAGAGATAGAAAGGGTGTGTAAGAGACTTTTTGACTTTTGTGGTTGCTTGGAGAAGGGTGAGAGGTGATGGTGTACTTGACATGTACTTGACATGATGAGATGGATTGATTGATTGATTGAGGTGACATTTCGTAGAGATTCTCTCGGAATTCGCACGTGTGGCGTTTTCCTCACACCGAACGCTGGCCCACATCTCCTGGCCAGAGTATTGCCTCAACGTGCGAGATGCGGCATCGAAACCGCGGCAACGGCGCTGTCGCTAGGGTACAAGTCTTGGGTTGAGTCGACTCGGGTTGATAACTTGTGGATGAGGGTCAAGCGCAAATACCGGTCATGTGCCAGACACTAGCAATCGACCTCATTACCCACCAATGGGGTTATAACCTCCATTGTATACACTAGTAGCGGACCTCGTTCGCGCTTCTCCTCGCCGGTGGGTCAAACCGATCCCCGTTTGCCACCTCAACCCTAAGGCGGGTCGGACATACCCCTTCTCAACCTGGCCTCATCAGTGGGAGTCAAATCCATGGCCCATGTATCCACCCGGCCCAACGGTGAGGCATCCCAAGGTACCGTTGGGGTTTAGGGTCTCTCAACCCAAGGGGCATATCATCCCCTACTATTTTCATATTTCTGAAGTCCATGATTCAATATCATCATCCTTATCGTAATACGGTCAATCCATGATATTGTAAAGAATTTGGTTACTATTTCTCATCATATATCATGCCATGGAATGCATAATGATGTTAATGACAAGCGACTTAAGGATAACTAAAACTCAATGTATACCGATATGCAGGGTGCAAGATTATTAAAGAGCCACGTACCTGGGTAAACCAATTCCTACATGATGCTGTCAACTTGTGGCCTTGTAGCTTGGTACTTTCAACTACAAAATACTTTTCTCTTCTTGTTTTAATCATGACTAATCGAATTGTAGTCCTTATAATTTCTAAACTATGGTACTTGATGGTACTTGATCGTAATTTTAGTTATGATTCGTTTTTATAAATTAACATCCCTTCTTATGTATGAATATCCTACTAACAATCTAATTGCATACTTCACGATTTGATCATTTCATTGTATTGGGTGATTTAGATGCCTAGTATGACTATTTAAGATAATTATGAAATTGGGCCACAAATTCCTGTCTATTGGGTGACCTTAAGTCCAATACACAACGAAGTATTCATGGTGGGCTTATATGGGCTTTGGATTGGGCTTTGATGAGGAGAACATATAGTTATTGAGAGGCCTAAAATTTAATTCCACCATATATGTTTTATGTATATACACCCTGATCCATAGCACCGGTGGTAAACTAAGTGAAAGATACCTCATTTGAACACTTAAGTCTTGGTATGGATCCCTAGTGGGGGTGGCTAACAGTGAAGTGTGAACTAATAGTGGGGTGTACTAATCAGCTAACAATTTTGTGTGTGTGTGTGTGTGTGTGTGTGTGTGTGTGTGTGTGTGTATGAAAAGGTTCTATGTGGTCCAACACATAGGGACTTCCTATGAGATCGAGCTGTTGTGGGTCCAACATGATCGAGCTGTGTGGGCCCATCATGATGCATGTTGAACGCCTGCCCCAACAGTTAGACAACTGTGTGGACCCAGCGTGATGCGTGTCGAACATCTACCCCATCAGTTAGATGCATCGTTACATGGTGGGCCTAGGGTTTAAAAATCAAGTCCACCAGTGACTTGTGTCAGGCACACCATATGCAAAGGACGAGGGGGTCACCCCTCATTAAAACAATATTAATCATTTGTTGCCCCAACAGTTAGACAACGTGTGGACCCAGCGTGATGCGTGTCGAACATCTACCCCATCAGTTAGATGCATCGTTACATGGTGGGCCTAGGGTTTAAAAATCAAGTCAACTAGTGACTTGTGTCAGGCACACCATATGCAAAGGACGAGGGGGTCACCCTTCATTAAAACATTCTTAATCATTTGTTGGGCCCACCAAGGTGTGGTTCACGAATCCAGTCCATCCATTATGTGTGTCCCACTTGATTAAGAGGTCAGTCCAAGTTTCAGATGCATCCAAATTTTAGGTGGGGCCCAGCGAATGCTTTTATATGTTTTAACATGTCTTTACATGGTTTTAGATGGTGTGGGCCACCTGAGTTCCATTTATGGCTAATTTTTGGGATGACCCAATTTTTAAAGGGGGCTCATCAAATGAACGGTGTAGATAGTCGACATACATCAAGGTGGGACCAGTGGTGGGACCCACCCTTCCTCCAGTGTCTAGCAGTAGGACGCTGACAACAATAGCGTCTGCTGTATTTTTTTTTAATTTTTTAATTTTTGTGGTTTTTCAGTGGTGGGGCCTACATCAGGACGATCTAACCCATCTACTGGGTCCTATGGCTCGGGACAGGTCAAATGAGCCCAATATTTAGTATGTTTTGAAGTGCAGAAACATTACAGTGGGCCCTAACAGACTTTAATCGTAATTATCACTATTTTCTATAATGTGGCCCGCCAGCGATTCGGATTGGCTTCATTTTTCGGCTCAACGCCTAAAATGATCTAAAAAATAGGATAGACAGTGTGGATCAGATACACAAGTCATGTTGGGAGTGTTTTGGGCCCACAACACCCTTGCCCTATCAAAGCAACTTGGACGCTACTTCCTGTAGCGTCTCATGGGCGCTGTCAACACGCTACTTCCTGCATCATCTCCTGGACGCTGTCAGCGTCCACTCTCCCATATTTTATATATATATATATATATATATATATATATATTATTGAGCTATTTATTTATTTATTTTTATATCTAAATTTCTGTGTTGTGTGTGAGAGATGTGTGTGTGAGTTTGGCCCCATACATGGACAGTTTGGATGGCATAGAAACATTCTGGTGGGGCCCACTGTCAGTGGGTCCCACATGAAGTCTTTAACAATTTGATTTTGCATTTTATCAGCGTCCACTTCTCCCATATATTCATGTGTATTTATATATATATAATTTGTTTATTTATTTATCTATTTGTTTATTTTTATTTCTAATTTTTTGTGTGGTGTATGAGGAATGTGTCTGTGAGTTTAGCCCAATACATAGATAGTTTGGATGGCATAGAAAAATTTTGGTGGGGCCCACTATTAGTGGGTCCAACATGAATCTCTTAACAATTTAATTTTGAATTTTTTCTTGCATCCACACCATTAATCACATCATCAACATCATTACAATTATATAGATCATCATCATCATCTCCACTATACATAAACAAAAAAAAATAGAATAAGACTAAGTGAGGAAGGGATGGAATTGATGGAATGGATGGTTGAGATGGATGGAAGGGATGGGATTGATGGAATGGATGGTTGAGATGGATGGAAGGGATGTGATTGATGGCCCACTAAGATCACTCCTCTCTCTCTCTCTCTCTCTCTCTCTCTCTCTCTCTCTCTCTCTCTCTCTCTCTCTCTCTCTCTCTCTCTTGTTGTAGAAAAAATGGTGAAAATGCCATGGGGTGGAGGGGTTTATGTAGAGAAATGGATAAGATTATGGTTAGGTTAAGCTAATGTGATTAATCTTAGCTTAGGCTAAGATTATGGGAATTTGTACATGATTAAGAATTAATGTGGATTAAAGGGGCATGGGATGGCATGGTGTGATGATGTCATGCATGAGAGATGGTATGGAGAAGAGTTGACTTTGGGGTGTACATGAGAGAGGGAGGGGTATGGGTGTGTGACATCACACACATGGGTAGAGATTCTCTCACCCATGTGTGGTATGGTACATGTCTGATACCAACTTGTAACGCCCTGAAAATTGAGGGTCGAACATAAACTCAATCCACGAGTTCCAACGCATCACTTATGCAACATAAATAATGATGATTAAATGTTGTCTATGTTAGTACATTAATCATGAGTGGGATTATACCAAAACAGTAATTCATACTCTAGATCAATTCAGATAACGCAAGCGGAAGACTGGAAAATACATATAGATGTGTAGGAACCAAAAAGATCACGATCGGTCTCCAGAGTATGAATACATCACTGAGTCATCATATACATGTAATAGTTCAAAATAGTTCAACTACAAAAATAAACCTTGTAGCCCCGTCAATCCGGGTGGCCTAAGCGAAACCACCGAAGAATTTCATCATAATAATCGGGCTCCGCCTCTGAGTCGCATCATCATCCGCAACTAAGACAGATTACGGTGGGTGTTCGAACACCGCCGAGCGTGGGAGTGTGATCAACTCGGTGAAACAATAAAGCAAAGGTTAACATGTTATCAATTCATCAGCGGTAATGATAAAGCAATACAATCAAACATCCCTAAACACTGATTAATGCAAGGATGAAATGTAAGCAAGATGCCTGCCCCCACCTACCCTCCCTCGTGCGACACCATCTGACGGTCGCGGCATGCTTTCTTCTCTCGATGCTCGCCAACTCGGGGCACATGCAGTGCGATGACATGAGTGTGATTACCGAGGTATTATTAGTTATTTTCATACAGCAGGATTGGGAAGCTAAGGTACCACCCTTATATTAATTCTCAAATAATGATCCATTCTAGGGTCGTCAATCCTAGTAATTCTTATACGATGTTGCGATTTTAGGTCGCTACAAAGGGCCAGTCACCTTATCAGTGCAGGCCTAGTGTACTCCTGTTGCTACGTAAGGGCTCGTCGCCTCTATGCAGTCTTAGAGTACGCTCGAGGTCACTACAAAGGGCTCGTCACCTTATCAGTGTAGGCCGACAGCTCGAATACAGTGTCCCATACCACCGTATTCGGCTCACGAGACTATGTTGCTCACTGGACACTACGGGGAGGCTCGTCACCCCAGCGTAGGCCGACAGCTCGACCACGGTGTCCCATACCACCATGCCTGACTCATGAGTCTTAGCGGATCGAGGTACCAAGGTTTAAAAGGGTTTTCACTAGTGAGTTTGGTACCTTAGATTCAAGCAGTAGCGTCCATACATGGTGAACATACATCGGGTCAATCGGGTTACTTGACGAGCTCGATTAGTACGAGTGCACGTTGAGTTGATCGACATAAAGTGCGTAAGCACTCTGTGTGGCATAACCACTGCCGACATCCCAAGTACAGCTCGGATTCATCGATCACGTCCTATGTGGTGAAACAACCTCAGCTACCTATTCAAAGCCTGGTACCGATTGCCTCGACTATTCCGTAGTCCCAAACACATTCAATTATAACAGATAATCATACAAGCTAATCAGAACAATAATGGATCAACAATTCCAATCATATAAGCATGTGAGCATTTGATGGATTTCAACTTAAACATGAATTCACACATATGTAGTTCCTAAGTAAAACAGACAAAGAATGTAAGTTACATGGAGGAAATCATACACATCGTCAAGATAGTTGAGAATCTCTTCTCAACGCCCATATAACGTACAATTTATTACACACTTGTTCATTCAGACATTTCTACAAACACTTAGACTACATATTCCAACATACATGACGTATGTTGGTGATAGCACGTCTTAGGGCAAATCCTTTCGCCAAGGAGTTGTTACACATACAACTAGCACAAACATACGACAATTAATCATGGCAAACACATGTTCAAATTCCTTATGCATACGATACTTTCTACATATACATGGAATACACTAAACTCAATATAGTTCATATATATCAGAAACGCGATACAAACATCGCATTTGGCATGTGAAATTGCACTCACATCAGTAATAAACCATTAATTGACATTGAAAGCCTTGAAAACCATAACCTATATGTTTATAGTCTGCACCTTTCACCGGTAGACTTGTAACGAACTCAGTTTTAAAGCTAAGTCTTTGTCTACGGCAGATTGGCAACCTATAGCATAAATTAGGTTAGATATTTCATAACTTACACTATCTAAAACCCTAAAACAGATTAGGGTTAGGTTTTCTTACCTAAGAACAGGATTGGTATCGCCCGTATAGTGACACAGGAGTGGTGGCTAAGCACGTGGAGCGTCAGGGAAAGATCCTAACATCTATCTCTCACTCTCTCTCTTCCTCACTTTCTCTCCTAGGGTTTTTCTCAAATTCGTATAGAGTGAATGAGATAGGGTGTTTAAGGTCCTTTTATAGGCCCAGGTTTGATGGGAATAGCCCCAAGGCCAAGGTATACTTAGGTTATATCCAAATATGGGTCGTTCCAGTCCAACAGAGCGCTTCTGGTGGCCCCTTTTCCACGTACGGTGGGACTTAAGCTCCCTGACCACGTATCTAGGTCAGACTGAGTTTTCATTTCGATCGGATTTATAGATCAGCCGTGGCGGACCAGTTTCAATTTAACCGTCACGGTCACTCAATCAGGGTTACAAGTACACCGACATGTGTGGGACATTTTTCCTGATCTGAGGGTGTATTTGGGTCAAATTCTTACAGTCTGAAACCTTGTATTTGGCTCGCAAGCGACACGACTCAGATTACTTAAATTCAAATTTTATTTCTAAATATTTTCACGTTTCTCACACTCTTCGCTCCAGACTCAAGTTGTACATTTCTAGACACAATTAAGACTTGATTTTCAAGGGAGTTGTCAAGTCCAGTAATGCGGTCATATCCGTATAGTTTCGGGGTAATCGGACTTTCGACGTGCGGTCCAGGTCCGATACGGAGTTTCGGTGTGCTCCCGAGAGCAACCGGGTTTAAGGATGGATTCTAGATTTCAGGGTAATGTAGCGTCAATGATTCTGCACGTTTTGGGTCTTGCAGATCATATTTAAAGTGATTAGTGCTAATTTCATAGGCACTCTAGTTTAGCACTTGCTAACATTAACCTAATTTCTAAAGGGTTTGGGTCTTGGGTGATTTCTGCCTGAGGTGGTACTCGGGTCCTTGTATGGATTTTTCAGAAACGTTACTGTTGTGCACATGTTATATGGCGCCATGCGCACATGATACATTGACAATTCTTCGCGGTGTATCTCACTAATGGAGTGTCGCATAGATGCACGGGTGGACCTCCGCGATCGCGGCAATGTGGCGGTCGATATGGAATAGGTTTCAAAGTCTTGGGGTTCCAGTTAGTCGGGTGTGTACTATGCATAGCCAATCTAGGTCTGGTAAAAAGCGTCGATCATCATGCACATAGGCATAAAATGGTATGAAATGGTCAGGGTGGTCATCATAGTACCGGTTTCAGTTATTTATGGTCGCATTATGAGGGGTGTACTATAAGGGGTTCTTTTGAGTATTTGAATTGCTCATGCATGCATTATCGAGTTTTATTTCGGAAGGTGAGTCTCACCTACTAACCAGTCTGGCCACTTTTCGGACGATCCAACCGTCCATTTTATTCATGTGGGTCCACTGAACAAAACGGTATAGGTTCCTTGACCCACGCATTGAAACAACAAAGATCAGCCCCAACCGTCTATTTCCTTCATGTGGGGCTGAGATTTGATGGGAGGGACCATCACGTGGCCTGTTTGGCAAGCCAACATCACATGGACCAGAGGTTTTCAGCCTTCCTCTTTGCCAGCTGAGAGGAGTCTCTTACAGCCCAAAAATGGCTGACAACTAAGAAGGAAGAAAAAGGACTTCCCACTTCGGGAAAAAGGAACGAGCACCGACGGCCGCTCCCTGAGGATGGCAGGGACGATCCCAGCCATTGAAAGTCCCTCTCCCTGCCTATAAGGACTCAGTCCTCATCAGATTTCACACCAGAAGAGGGTGAGGAAAGAGAGGGAGAGCAGTGAGAGTGGTGCCGAGCTTGGCCGGGTAAATGACCCAAAAACTTCAGTCTTTTCATTTCTTTTTCTTTTATCTATTTTCTTCTTCATTTCATGTAGTGATAGGGCTTGTATGACCCACGTTTGGGGGCCAAGAATCCGTCCATGGTGGAGCTCGAACAGGGCCTGAATGCAGCCCCTGTTTTGTGGCTAAACATGGCCTGAAATAAAGCCTCCGTTTGAGGACGAACGTGGCCTGAGTTCAGGCCCTGTTTGGGGCCAAACAATGACGTGTAAATAGCCCCATCTAAGGGCTGAAACACAGTCCAGAAACGGCCTGCACACGAGCTCCGTTTGAGCTGCAACACACCGCAAAATCTGGCTGAAAACAGCCAAGAAAAGAGTCCGGAAACAAGCTCTGTTCAGGCCGTTCTTTGGCCGAGAAAATGGCAGCCATTGTGCCGCTGGTTGAGCTCTGAAATGGGTCAAAAAATGGCCCCGGGATGAGCCGTGTTTAAGCTGGAAACTGGGGCTGGAAGCGGTTTCCAAAACAGCCTGCAACAGGGGCCGTTCTTCACCATTGGCAGCTGACGGGCTGCTCAAACGTAGGCTTCACCAAAAGGGTTAGTGGGCTGCACTGTGTTTGGCCCACCTTGATGGTGTTGTATCTATACCACCCATCTACGTGGGGCCCAGAATCTGTCGGTTATATGGACCGCACCTCAGCAGCGGGGTGTACGTGTTGCATATGCAGGCCACCCAGGGCCTGGACGTTACCAGCATGCAGTAGCTATAAATATAACATAATATTTTATTATATAAATATACATGTATACTCATATATATGATAGACCATATCTGGTGGGCCCCACGTGGGTACCCGCCTTGGTTTTATGCTTTCTACCTCCAGCCGTCCATCTGGACGGTTCGGGTGGTGACCTCGTGTGTTGACGCCAACTATTGGGCCTCGCCACTAATGTTGAGCCTCACATTGATTCCAGGTGGCCCGCGCCCTGCTGCAACTAGGTGAGCCGCACCCAGCAGGCAGCGTGTGGGCCCCACGTTATACCTTAGTGTGCCACAGCGTCTCAAGCGGGTGGGCCACACCATTGAATCACAGTGGGCCACACCAAGATGCTTGTATCCAGACCGTCCATACTACCAGCCCTGGACCACCATAATTTACATATTTTATCCTGGCCGTCCATCAATGGATATTGATTCCTGGCCGTCCATCAATGGACGTCTAGGGCTGGACGTTTTATATTGTATGTATATATATATATATATATATATATATATATATATATATATATATATATATATATATATAAAATATATAATAAAATAAAATATAATGATATATATATATATATATATATATATAATACTGTATATGTGAGTGGTGGGCCCAACATAGGACCCACCTGTTGTGGTTGGCTGGAATACCCTCCACTTCACAGGTCATATAAAAATAAAAACAATAAAAGGGGGTCATGTGTGGGCCCACGTACCTAGCAAGTGGGACCCACCCTAGTGCATGTATTATACATCCGCTTGGACGTCCAACGCTGGACGTGGATACCATCCACCATGGTATATGGGTCTCATCTACACCATCTGTCCAGCCGGGACGTGAACCACCACCTTGATGTATGTGATTCATCCAAACCATCCATACATTTGGTGAGCTCGTCCTAAGGGTTGAGGAGAAAAATAAGACAGATCTAGTTATCAAATGGACCACACTGCCATAAACAGTGGAGAGTAGGACATCCACTATTGAAATCCTTTTTGGAGCATCGAAGTTCTGGAACAACATGATATTTGCTCATCCTCTTAAGACAGGTCCTGGTGACCATATGAGCAGATTGGATGGAAAGTAAACACCATGGTGGGCCCTGTGGGGTTCCAATAGTGGAAATCATGATCACCATTACTATTGGTGATATGGTCTAGATGACCTTTTCAACAAAATTCATCCTTTTGGGGTAATACTCTAAAGTGATCCCTTAAAAATATATAAATGGTGTAGATATTGCAGTCCATACATGAGGCCCACCTGATGCATTTGAGATCCATGCGTGAGGCTTAGTTTGCCCCGATTCGAACCGACCCGATCCGGACCGTGTGTATATATATATATATATTATTTTTTTAACTTTTATCGCCTAGTCTTTACATTCGGCGCCAAAAAATCCCGCCCAACTCTATCTCTCTATCTCTCTCTATCTCTCTATATTTGTCTCTCTATTTATATGTGTCTCTCCTTGTCTGTTGAAGACGAATCTCTCTCCCTGTCTCTTGAAGAAGAAGGCAAATAGAAGGCTAGCTATACATTGAAAAATAGTATATTGTTGTATGCGAAAGAGAGAAAGAGAGATAGCCGTAGCAGGCATCGGCATAAATGTTAATAAGTTCCATGGGTCTTATCACGAGGTATGTGTTATATCTAAACCGTCCATCCATTTAGCAATACCGTATTAAGGCTTGAGACAAAAAATAAGATGGATCTAACGATTAGGTGGACCACACTACGGAAAGCAGTGAGGGATTGAACGTTTACCATTGAAACCTTTTTCAGCGTCATAGAAATTTTGGATCAATATCAAATTTGTTTTTCCTCTTCATTCAGGTACGTGTGATCTTATCAAATTTATTTTTCCTTTTCAATCAGGTACTCGTGACCTCACGAACAGATTGGATGTAAAATAAACATTATGGTGGGCCCTATAAATTTTTTAACGGTGAAAATCATTATCTCCGCCAATATTTATGGTGTGGTCCAGATGATCTTTAGATATGATTTATTTTTTTGGATAATGCTGCAAAATGATCTCTAAAAATAGATGAACGGGGTAGATATAATAAATACATCACAGTGGGGCCCATGTAACTTTGATCTCCTTTGAACCGTTCTCACAACTCAGAGCTCGAGGAGCGTCCGTGCTGTCTTCGCACGACACGTACTAGAGCAGCTGGCTAGCTACAGGCTAACTACAAACGGGCATTTATAAAGCTTCTTCGAGAAGCTATGTAGGGGAACGGATTGGCTACTCCCCCTGACACTAGCCCCGTGGCTTGTAGTCGGTGATCTGTGGGCCCCACCATGATATATGTATTTCATCCATTCTGTTCATCTATTTTTAAATATGATTTTAGGGCTTTATCCCAAAAATGAGAGGGATATAAATCTCAAGTGGACCACACCACAGGAAAACAATAGTGATTGGATATCCATCATTTAAATCCTACTAAGGCCCACTGTATTGTTTATTTGACATCCAATCTGTTGATTAGGTCATAAAGATACAGATGAAGGGAAAAAAGAAAGATCAGCTTGATCCAATACTTTTATGGGCCCCAAAAAGTTTTTAATGGTTGACGTTCATTAAACACTGTTTCCTATAATGTGGTCCACTTGAGATTGGGATATATCTCATTTTTTTCTAATACCATAAAATAATCTATAAAAATAGATGAACGGAATTGATGAAATACATATATCATCATGGGGCCCACAGATCACCGACCACCAGCCATTGGCTGGTGGTAGGGGGAGTAGCCAATCCGTTTCCGCTCTGTAGTGGGTGTAAAGCTCTCGTGTCGTGCGTAAGCCTTTCGCAGCAAGTTCCTATGCTTGTAACTTAGGTGGGGCCTACAGTGATTTTTTTGAGAAATCCACTCCATCCATCCGTTTTGTGAGCTCATTCTTGGACACAAGCCAAAAACTGATCTGGATTAAATATTCAGGTGGGCCAAAAATGAGAGGATTGAACGTCTACAGTTGAAATATTCGTGTGGCCACAGAAGCTTTGAATCATGCTAGTATTTGTGTTTTCATTTCAACCCAATAGGAACGACGTTATAAACGGTAAAGATGGCATGAAACATCACCATAGATGCCAGGAACGTTTCAATGGCAGGAATTTCCCTAAACATTTTCCTTTATTGCGGCCCACTTGAGTCCTGGATCCTATTCAGTTTTGGTCTCAAGTCCTGAAATGATCTCACAAAACTGATGGAAGGTGTGGATTTCTCGCAAACATCATGGTGTGCCCCACCTAACTTTAAGTGCAGTAACTTCACGAGTAAGGCTTCTGCATGAAATCTGCATACCCGTTGACGTGACGAGACATCCTGAAGTTTGGCAGGTGTACCGTGCACCAGCAGTGTATTTGCATATTGATGTTAGCAAATTATGTGGGTCCCATCATGAGGTATGTGTTATATCCAAACCGTCCATCCATATGGCAAGCTCGTATTAAGGCTTGAGCTGAAAAATAAGACAGATCTAAAGATCAAATGGACTACACTTCAAAAAGTAGTGGGGGTTGAACATCTACCGTTGAAACTCTTTTAAGGGTCACGGAAGTTTCGGATCAATATGAAAGTTGTTTTTCCTCTACATGCATGTTGTTGTTACGTTATTGATAAATTGGATGGAAAAATAAACATTATAGTGGGCTCTACAAAATTTTAACAGTGATTATATTTTTTTAAAAAAAGAACTTAATCCGAACAGTAGCCAATCAGATCCGACTCAGTTTTTTTGACCGAGTCGGAGTCGGTTCGGGTCAGTCTAACGTTACAACGGATCGGATTGAGTCAGATGACTCAGACTCGGTCCCGGATCTGACCGAGTTCGGTTCAGGCCACACAGAACTCGGACCTGGTCGAGTTGGGCCAAATCCGATTCGACTCGGTCCGATGCCCAGCTCTACTCATGTAGATACGTAACGTGCGAAAACGAGCGCGGAAGCTCCTCGAGTTCCAAGTTGCACGAACGGTTCAAATAGATCAACGTTACTTGGCCCCACAATGATCTATTTATTATATCCACACCGTTCATCCATCTTTTGAGATCGTTTTACGGCATTAAACAAAACCTCAAATGACTTAAAACCTTGGGATTATGTGGCTAATGCATATGAACTTTAGGAATTTCTTGTGTTATTCCTAGGCCGTAAGATATTAAGGAACGTTGAATCGGAGTAAAATACCGTGACTTTCCAGGTGATGATTTCTTCCCCTTGAGCTTTCCATTTTCCCATTAGCTTAAGTTATATTTTTATTTTAATTTAAATTGATAGTTGCTATCTCTATCTTATATTTACTGATGTAATTGAATTGCTACATCACATGTTTATTGTTATCCTGTATATTTAATTCATGATATTGGATTATTTGTGGATTGTTTCTGGGATTTAAACTGGTACATTAGTGGGAAGTCCTCACTTATAAATGTACACCCACACTTGGGATGTAACTCGATTGATGGTGATTGCAATGGACTTTCGATCTAGTGGTTATTGAGTGGTGGTCTAGATGGATCATTGATGTGGGCCTACCATCTAGGGTTGTTATGTCTATGTGGTTTTCAAGGACGGTCTTTTATCGCTTGGTTTTGATACTCGCCCTATGTGGCTTATTTTGATATTTGTCTTATGTGGCTTGTTTTGATATCGCCCTATGTGGCTTTGTTTTGGGTATTTTCTGTTTATGGCTTGCGCTCCTTGATGGCATATATCATGCGATGGTAATCCCTACTTATTGAATTTGATTGGCCACTGATCGATGGGTTCCATTAAGCATCCTAAGGTGGGGGAATCTCATGAGCAGGGGATGGTAGTCATGGGACATTATGACCGAGCTGTCGGCCTACGTTGGGTGATGAGCCCTCTGTAGTGACCATTGAGTTACTTAAATTGGCTGGTTATAACTGGATTAATAACGGTTGGCTAATCATGCATTTATAGTATATTGGCGATGACGGGTGGCTAATTCTGGATGCTGTAGCATGTGCTCTAGAGTTATTGGGGTATCGTTTCGCTAGCTCCCAGACCATGATGTACGTATTTGTCCGACTGGATGATTTTTCCAGGTCGATGATTGCATGGGTGACGAGCCCACTGTCCACACGGATGAGCATCCCCGGGGCGATGATTGCATTCACGCATCCATGCATCTAATAAGACCTGCATCATGTATTGTTTTGTATGCTTTGTTTTATAACTATACTTACCTAATGCAGCAGTGTATGATCTTGAGGGGAATTCACACTGAGTTGGCCACTCATCCATCAAATATATAACTGTACAGGTAGCATAGGTTCCCCAGGTGACATTCATATTTATATCGATGAGGAGCAGGCTATAATTGACCAGGAAGAATGATAGTAATTGCTAAGGGTTGCTACAGGATTTCACATTCTAAGATTGTTGTAATTTACTTTATTTTACATGTAATATTATTTCATTTTGTAATTGTAAGAATGGGGGCATTGGTTTGTATAAGTCATTATGGGCAGCTTCTTGTGTATTACAAATGAAATGAAAATTTTCTTTTATGCTTACTTGGTCATTCTACGCTCATCTGCTTACTTTGATAATTTGAAAAAAAATATATACTTGAATTTGACCATCCTTTAAGGTTAACACTCGGGTTTTTGGGAAACGAGTCGTGTACTCGGGTCCTGAAAACCGGGACGTTACAAGTTGGTATCAGAGCATGGTTTGGACAAACTTGGCCTTGGAAAATGATCTTATACAAACTTTAAATGCCTCAAATTTGGATGTTTGGAAACTAGAAATTTGAACCTAAGTGAATCTCCCTTAGACTTAAGAAGATCTGAAAATATAGAAACCCAAACTTAGATCCCCTTAGAAGTGACTTGGATGACAATCCAAACTCACATGAAATTCCATCTAACCAAAGGACACCTTGAGAATGTAGAAATTCAAAACCTAGGTCCCCTTGAAAATTATTAGAGCAACTATCTGAACTTAGGAAAAATCTCCTTGCAGCTAGCAGAAGTTGAGAACGTAGAAACTTGAGATTCTAAGCTCCATGTAGACTTGTTTGGATAGTCCTAGAACTTACGAACTGAACTTAAGTCCCTTGAGGATTATAGGTTTAGTCATTTGCATTTAAGAACATTCCTTATACTTACTTCCAAGTGAAAATTTCCTAAAAACTTAGGGTATGAACTTCTAGAAATTTCATAAGTTAGGAATAACACTTTTGGGGAATCATACTATGAATGTAACTCGAATTTCATAATGCATCTTCTCACTTAGAAATAATACTTTTTAGCATGTAAAAATTTATTAAAAGAAGAGTTATAAAACTTTAGGTAGAATTGCAACCCTAGCATAAGCGTATTGGAACTAGACTTGAATCCTAGATAGATTTAACAAAACTCAGAATTTTAAACCACCTAGAAACTGTTTGGGTGACCAAAGGACTTAGAAATAAATTTGGGCCCCCTTTAAACATTGTAGGTTTAGTCATTAAAACTTAGAAATATAACTTTAGTTCCCTTGAAAATCACCAGGATTATTGTTTGAACTTAGAACTTTGACTCATGCACCATGGAAGGCCAAATAACCACTATGGAATATTTGAGGTCGATAAGGACATTCCTTAGACTTGACTCCCCAAAGAACGTTTTAGAAATCTAGAATTCACTCTTTCTAAAATTTTCCTTAGTTAGAGATAACATTGTCACAACACTTAGTGAATGAAACGAACTTAGACGGGTAGGAATTTCCTTAACCACCATGTTGAACATTTGATTGAGAACTTACGCTCTCTAAACATAAGAAACCGCAATGGGAATTGTAATTTGAATTCCTTAACACATCTCTTTACCTAGAAATAGTATTTCCTACAACTTCTAGCACATGAAATTAATTAGAGGTGAAGTTATAGGACTTTGGGTAAATTTCCAACCCTAGGCTGCGCATGTTGTGGTTAGATTTGAAATCTTAAGTGAGTTTAGAAATTCCAATTCGAACTTCATGTAGAAATCCTGACCCTAAAATTTTTGGTTAGTGCATTAAGGAATCAGAGTGTGCATTGGAAGCGCAATGGGCCACATGGTCTTATCCATCATGGAGGTAGGAAATTTCATGATATTTCCCATGAGTCTCGGATAATCAGGATCACGAATGGATGGAACTATATTTATACCAAGTTACATGGTTTGGCTCAAGTTCTAAGTCCTAGTAAATCTCAACGATCTCGTTGCCTTGATCAAGCAAAGGATCGAGATTTAACAGGATTGTGAATTGATACCAAAATCCTCTGTCCTGCAGGCAGGAGATCAACGTATCGGGCTCAAACCCACTATGACCATCTATTCATGACAACTCGAAATCTGAAAAGTAGAAGAATGTGTCATAATTTAGATAGTGGGGTAGATGAAATGAATCATGTTCTAGTAGTAGGTCATGAGCACTTGCATATACAAATGTCTTAGAAGAGACACTTCACGACATGGGCGAATGTGATGTGTGTAAGATCTAGGCAAATCACTAACAGGGACCCATATGGTGAACATGTAACGCCTAGTATTTTTCGGTATGCGGGTATTACCACTTAAACCAACGTTAGTGGAATTTAGAATTTAGCAAATCAAACACCTTGAACTCAACGTATGTAGGGTGAGACTTCCAGCCATCGTTGAGGCCATCCACCAGGGGCACTGGGAGCTGAGTCAAAGCCTGCAGCAGCCACTAGGGTGAGTTGGGCCAAACTCCTTAAATTTAAGCGGCAAGCGAACCTTTGAGTCGAGGGGTACTGGTATAACATATTGATGATTGACTGTAGAAAACTAATAAGTAGCCAAATAAGCATTCAATGTGCCTAGGATTCCCAGTTAACCGTTGAAACAAAATCTCAGACCTATCTGATCATCGGATCGAGATATATGGGCCGAATAAAGCCCCAAAAGGTGTAATATAGCCCACATGGGCCTTAACATAGACCCAAAATGGGGCCGGGACCCTAATATAGGTTCTCAAGCCTATTGGACGGAGTGGATTTAACATAAACATTACAGTGAACCCTGTACGCAGTGCATGTGCACTAAAAATCTCCCCTGTACGAGATGCACCATACTACAACAATCGGTCAAACGACCTTTGACCAACCCATTTGCAAAAACAAAGAATTCCTCCCGCCCATTTTAAAATTTGAAACTATCGGGGCCCGGGGAACTTCCCGTACGATCCAAACCGCTCATTTTACTCACGTGGATTCACTGAGAAAAACCGTATAAGATCTTGAGTCCACGCATAGAGGTGAGGGAGATGTATCGGGGCCGTCCAATACCCACATACGGCTAGGATTTTCAGACAGGGGACCGTCCAAGGGACCGCCGTGCAAGACAGCATCGGCTTGTCCAGTGGGTTACCGCCACCCACTCGCCAGCAGGTGGAAGTCCCCTCTCAACCCAAAAATGGCCGGACACGGCCTGTAGCGTAGGATCCGCGTGCGCTCCTCACCCTCAATCTCGGACGTTCAATCCCAAGCAATCCCAGCCATTGAAAGTCCCTCTCCCTGCCTATAAGGACTCAGTCCTCATCAGATTTCACACCAGAAGAGGGTGAGGAAAGAGAGGGAGAAAAGCGAGGGAGTGGAGCCAAGCTCGGCCGGGTAAACAGCCCAAAAACTTCAGCCTTTCTTTTTCTTTTCTTTGTATCCATTTTCTTCTTCATTTTCATGTAGTTATAAGGCCTGTTATAAGCCACGTTTGGGGCCAAAAATCCGACCATGGAGAAGCTTGAACACGGCCTGAATGCAGGCTCTGTTTTGAGGATAAACATGGCCTGAATGCAGGCTCCGTTTGAGGCCGAACACGGCCTGAGTTCAGGCCCTGTTTGGGGCCAAACAATGACGGAAACAAGCTCTGTTCAGGCCGTTCTTTGGCCGAGAAAATGGCAGCCATTGTGCCGCTGGTTGAGCTCTGAAATGGGTCAAAAAATGGCCCCGGGATGAGCCGTGTTTAAGCTGGAAACTGGGGCTGGAAGCGGTTTCCAAAACAGCCTGCAACAGGGGCCGTTCTTCACCATTGGCAGCTGACGGGCTGCTCAAACGTAGGCTTCACCAAAAGGGTTAGTGGGCTGCACTGTGTTTGGCCCACCTTGATGGTGTTGTATCTATACCACCCATCTACGTGGGGCCCAGAATCTGTCGGTTATATGGACCGCACCTCAGCAGCGGGGTGTACGTGTTGCATATGCAGGCCACCCAGGGCCTGGACGTTACCAGCATGCAGTAGCTATAAATATAACATAATATTTTATTATATAAATATACATGTATACTCATATATATGATAGACCATATCTGGTGGGCCCCACGTGGGTACCCGCCTTGGTTTTATGCTTTCTACCTCCAGCCGTCCATCTGGACGGTTCGGGTGGTGACCTCGTGTGTTGACGCCAACTATTGGGCCTCGCCACTAATGTTGAGCCTCACATTGATTCCAGGTGGCCCGCGCCCTGCTGCAACTAGGTGAGCCGCACCCAGCAGGCAGCGTGTGGGCCCCACGTTATACCTTAGTGTGCCACAGCGTCTCAAGCGGGTGGGCCACACCATTGAATCACAGTGGGCCACACCAAGATGCTTGTATCCAGACCGTCCATACTACCAGCCCTGGACCACCATAATTTACATATTTTATCCTGGCCGTCCATCAATGGACGTACAGTGCTGGACGATTGGTGTGTGTGTATATATATATATATATATATATATATATATATATAGATATATATATATATATATATATATATGTGAGTCATGCTCACATGCGCACCTATGCACGTGCGCACCTTTGCATACGTGTCATGGGTGTCTAATCTGAACGGTCCATGTGATGCGGAATCCCATGAAACCCCAAAATGCAAATTTTCACCTTGATCTAAAATTCTTGTGGGCCATAGCAAAGAGAAATGCAAATCAAGGGAGGAAAATGTTTTCATTTTTCATGGGTCATCAAAGTTTTAGATCAAAGTAACACTTGGCCTGGGAGGTTTCACGAGGTGCTGCTTCACATGAACGGTTCAGATTTTGGATCCACATCACATAAGATGGGTTCTCAAAAAAGTTCGTACCTACGAACTGGTTCGCTGGTGAGCGTTTCCGCGTGTGTGTGCCTCTATATATATATATATATATATATATATATATATATATATATATATATATATATATATATATATATATATAATATAATATAATATAATATAATATAATATAATATAATATAATATAATATATTATATATAGCTGGTGGGCCCCACATGGGACCCACCTGTTGTGGTACCATGATCGGTTAGTTTGAATGTATTAGGTCATAATGCAGACTGCTAATCTGGTGGACCTGACCTTCGATTGTTGGCCATATAGCTAAAGAAACATTCTAGATTAAGAAGTTGAGCTCTTTAAATGCAATCCACAACTCAATTTTCTATAATGTCCTTCCAAATGGAAGTCATTCCTACATACCAAGAGTGAGAGTGATTGGTGCCAATAAGACAATATTACACTATCAGCCGCAACATCATGTATCGATTATCAATAATACAATATTTTGATACTAACTGTATCAAGAAAAAATATATATTTTGTTATTTTCTTAATCCTTATTTAATTGAAAAAATAAATACATGCAAGGATATTGCACATTATTTTCTCAATAATTTGAATCATCATTATAAAAGATGTTGTGATGCTTTTTGAAACCTTGGTTTTAAATGGTCTAAGGATATCATTTCTCAGGTAATCACGAGCAAGAGGAATGTTGTTATACAAACTGCCCGTGGATATACCAAATACATGCACTCTACATTTTCTGATGAGAAGCATATTTTTAAAACTTCATCAGTCGGACTGCTCAGGGAATGCGTCCTGCTCTAAGATCAGGAAAACATATATACAATAGTTAGATGGGGCAATTGGTTATCCTTTTTAATGACCTTTCAATACACTTGTGGCCAAGATGATTGGGTTGTGTTTAAGCACCATGAAAAGTTCACCCTGGTATACTCCTAATGGAGGACACCATAGGTGTCACATTTACTGCATTCACAATCATGTAGCACTTGTATTTGGTGTATTCAGACTAGGGATTGCAATTGGCTGGGTTACTGGAAGTCCAAGCCTCCAAGATGCAGCTAACACAGGAGGCCCAAACCGAACCTGCTAAAAGTTTGTTGGGACTACCTCGGAAGGCCCAAAAATCAATAAATTCCCTATTTCCCCTTGAATGTTCGTAATCTATCTATTGTGATCCACTCATACTGAAAGAAATTAATGGTCAGGAGAACCAATGATCTGCATTTAAGAAACAATGGTTTACATTCAAGAGGCGTGGGTTGCCTAACCAAGGATTGAAATAGCAGATTTGTAGGCATGATACATGCATATGTGAAGTCGGGTTGACTAAAATGACTTGAGCCGGCCCAAGCCCAGCATGGAATTGATGGGCCATGGATGCAAGGCCCAAGCCCACCCACCTGGCTAATAGGTCTCAGCCCGATCAGACCTGTTGTTACCAGTAACAATTCTCTTCAACACAAAGTTGTAACTTTTTAAACCCAAGAATAATACCAAAAATGTTTGGGATTTTCACCGTACTAGCCGAGTGGTATAACCAAACGCTACTAAAATCGGTAGGCTTAAACAAATGCCCTAGTTAACCTTCTGCACCTTTTAAAAATTTAAATGAACAAAACTGCCCCATGCATAGAGCACCACGCCGGTCAAGGCATTAAAGTGGGAGGTAAATGGCTGTGAGTAAACTCCATGGTACCCACTATGGTGTTTGTGAGAAATCCACCCCGTACACATGTTATTCCAAATCATTTTATAGCATGAGCCCAAAAATGAGCAGATCCAAAGCTTAGGTGGGCCACACCAACATAAAACAATAGATATTGTATGCCCATGGTTGAAACATCTGTGGGGTCGCAGAAGCTTTAGATAATACTAATATTTTTGTTTTTTCAGTTTATCCCAATTTATCCTAGTGGTAATGACCTTATGAACATTTGAGTCATTTTATGAACCATTTGGATTGCATACAAACAACATGGTTGAGGCTAAAAGGATTTCAATGGTAGCCAACCATTTTCCACTATTTCCCAACGTATGGCCACTTAAGTTTCAAATCTACTTGATTTTGTCTCATGTTTAAGCATGATCTGAAAAATCGAATGAATGGAGTGGATTTCTCATAAATATCATGGTGGGTCCAACATAACTTTATGCCGTGCATTCACCGGAAATTAGTGTCTATGTAATGGGATGTGACGTGGATTGGAGTACGACCCCACAGGACATGTCGGTGCTCGTGAGGCATATATATATATATATATATATATATATATATATATATATATATATATATATATATATATATATATATATATGGGAAAAGGTACTATGCGCTCGACCTCACAAGACCGTCCCATGAGGTCGAGCTGTGTGGGCCCCACCGTGATGTGTTTCGAACATCTACCCCATTAGTCAGATGCACCATTCCATCGTGGGCCTAGGTCTCAAAAATCAAGTCAATCCGTGACTTGTGTGGGCCACACCACATACAGAAGTGGGGAGGGGCCGTGCACCATTAAAACATTCATAATCATTTTTTGGGCCCACCGAGATGTGGTTTGCAAATCCAGCCCATCCATTATGTGTGTCCCACTTGGATGAGGGTTCAAACCAAGTTTAAGACGCATGAAACTCAGGTGGGCCCCACCAAGTGCTTTTATATGTTTTTGGCATGTCTTCACATGATTTTAGATGGTATGGCCCACCTGAGTTCCGTATACGGCTGATTTTTGGGATATCCCATAATTTAGAGGGGACCCATCAAATGCACGGTGTTGATGGTCGACACGCATCACGGTGGGGCCCACACAGCTCGACCTCATGGGAGCTTATCGTGAGGTCGAGCGCATAGTACCTTTTCCCTATATATATATATATATATATATATATATATATATATATATATATATATATATATATATATATATATATATATATCCACGTTGCCCATCCATTTTGAAATATCATTTTAGAGTAGGAGCCCAAAAATGAGGCAGATTAAAGCTCAAGTGGACTACATCATAGAAAGCAGTGGAGATTGAAAACCTACCGTTGAAAACATCTTAGGGGCCACATAATTCTTGGATAAGTTGATATTTATGTTTTACCTTCATACAAGTCTATGTGACCTTTAGAACAAGTTACATGGCAAATATACATCACAATGGGCCCTAAGAAGTTTTTGACAATAGGAGTTCAATCACCATTGTTTCTTGTGGTGTAGTTTATTTAAGCCTTTGTTCTACCTCCTTTTGAAGCTCATGCTCTAAATTATTTTATCAAAACAACCAATAACAATGATTGCTCACTCCCAAATATTTCCTTATAGTGTGGTACATCTTACCTGTGGATGTAACCCATTCTCTGACCATAAAAAGCAATGAAATTGAAAACCTACCATTGAAAACTTCTTGAGGGCCACATAAATTTTTAATGCAACATGGTATTAAATTAAATTCTAAATCCAATAGACGAAGTAGATTCGACACATATCCCATGGTAGGCCCCACAACCCTTAACACATGAAAACCTAGGCCCTTAACAAATGACAATCTCAACCCTCAACATATACTCGGTAATGGACCCCAGAGACAACATTATTGTAGTGTTAAGGGTTTGGGTTGTGGTTGTCATGTGTTAAAGGTTGTGGTTGTCATGTATTAATGGTCGAGGTTATTATGTGTTAAGGGTCGAAGTTATCATGTGTTGAAGGGTTGTTATGTGATAAGGGTTGAGGCTATCATGTGCTAAGGGTTAAGGTTTCTAGGGTAAGGGTCGACGTTATCATGTGTTAGGAGTCGAGGTTGTCAGGGTCAAGGTTGTTATATATTAAGGGTCTTGGTTGTCATGTGTTAAGGATCTAGGTTATGTGTGTCAACCTTGACCCTTAACACATGACAACCTAGACCCATGACACATGACAACCTAAACCTTTGACACATGATAACCACGGCCTAAGCCCTTAATAGATGATAACCTAAACCCTTAACACATGACAACCTAGACCCTTAATACATGACAACCATGACCCAAAACCTTAACACATGATAACATAGACCCTTAACACATGACAATTGATACTTTTAACACATGACAATTCAAACCTAAATCCTTAACACATGATAACCTAGACACTTAACACATGACAACCACTTCAACCAAAGCAATATATTACAAAATCCAAATTTTATATCCCTCAAGTGCCTTCCACATGAAAACCACAACCATCCTTCTCCACCTCAAATCCCTTCCAACGATCACTTCTTCTCATGACAACAACTACGGTTATTCTTCTTTATCAACAAGCAAAACTGGCTTCCATCTCTAAGAAAATACTATTATACAAAAATAAAATAAAATTTTCATTTAAAATGTCTTGCATGTGTAAGTGGCTTATATCTCTAAGAAATGCAGACACATTTTTTAGTGCCAAGTTGATGGCGGTGTCAATACATCAGAGAAGTTGATGGCAGTAAATGTACGCTAGAAAATGCAATTTAAAAGGGAGGGGGGATAGGGGGTCCTAAAAGACATGTTTAAAAAGGAAGAAGAAGTCCGCAGAAAATAATAAATGAAGAAGATGAAACTCTATACAAGCACTAGGTTTTAAAGTAGGGGCATTTTCGTCCATTAATTTTTCAAAAAGTAGTGAGAAGGCCAACCATGGAATATATTTAAGAGGTTAAATTTTACGAGCACTAGGTTTTAAAGCAGGGGCATTTTCATCCACTAATTTTTCAAAAAGTAGTGAGAAGGTCAACCATGGAATATATTTAAGAGGTCAAATTTTTGAGCCGTTTGGCAATACCACAAAGCTAGTTTGGTCAAAATCCCAAAATGTTATAAATAATGCAATGCCATCAATCATCAAAGTAAGCTTATTAATATATCAATTGAAAAAGAAAGTTACAGACAATGGCACATTATCAATCACATGATGTAATTATTTGCAATTTATTACAAGCTTACTTTTCTTTTCTTTTTTTTAATGATAATTTAAGTTCGTAGATGTCCCTAGTTGGAGGCCAAAGGTTATGGGAAATGACATTTACACATAATCCTCTTTGTTTTATGCTCAGCCTTTTCCTATTTGGGGACTTAACAAACAAATAGTGTGGTCCCACCGTGATGTGTTCATGCCATCCAATGTTTGAAAATGAACCAAAAAATCATGTCAATTGAAACTCTAGTGGGCCACACCATATGGAAAATATGAGAGGATGCACCCTCCTCCTCCCCGTTGTTCCTGCTTGTGTAGCCCGCCTAAGTTATGGATTGCCATGATTTTTGGTCCAATAGCCAAACGATCGATGGATGATCGGAGTGAACATCACGAACACATCACTATGGGGCCCACACAACTTGTTTTGCACTATAATTTAACTGAAAACGTTTGCACTAAATCATGACCCTATAATTGGTTAAGTGATGTCTAAAACAATCTGATCACAACCACCACGACATGAGAGTGGCCTGTCCTATGGTGGTGGTCCATTCTCTCAGTCGATTTTTTAGTTGAGATGATTGCACCCAGTAGCTCCTACAATGTATGTTGATTGTTTCTTCATGTATTCTTTTGTAATAGTCTCTATTCTCTCTTTGCTAGAGAAAGCTTTCTCTTTGCTCGTAGGAATCTCAAGAACTTTTAAGCTATTGGACAACAAGAAACATTTCAGATGTCAGCCAACAAGAAAGCCCTGGAAAGGAACGATTGCTAAACTATTGCTTATCATACTTGTCTGGTTAGATAATATATTAAAAAGGTTTATTTAATCATATACGCTAAGATGGATGCCGTCACATCGAGTTTTTAGGAGAAATGATCACATACAAACACCCCCATGGGAACTTCCACGTACAACCCCATCTTTCCAGCCAAGTAGAAGATCCTATCACTATAAAGGTGAGCCACAACTTTAGGAATCTGGGGTGAGAAACAAGCTGGTCCACTAACAAGGAGGGCCGCATCATTGAAATCAGTGTACAGCTGATGGTATGAATTATATACAGTTGGGAACCTAATGAGTGGACCGGTATGATTTTAACGGACGATGATCTTCTTCATGTGGGCCATGCTTTGCATAGAACGCACCTCGTACAAGCCTAACTTGTTATAGAGAAAGATGGGGCTGTATGTTAAAGTCTACATACAATGCTTGTATGTATCATTTCTCATTGTTGAGATATGTGAATTGTCATAGAGATAAGATTATTAGTCACGATGGATCCATTTGATTACACTAGTGCCAAAAACCAATGCATGAGTCAGGATGTAATGCATCTTTGTTAAGAAAATTTTGTAGATGGGACCCATTCGGTGTGCTTCCAACCACACATTTTGTTCATCTCTTTCAACAGTTGAATATTGTCCTTGACACTAGTCAAATATTTGCCACTCATGGATAAAGAACTGGGAAGGAATCCTAGAAGCAACTGCTTTAGGCAGTGCATGAAACACCTGTTGTATACGTGGAATTCATTCAGCCTAACAGATTTTATCCTTGATGTTAGGGTTTAAGGACAAAATTCAAGTGGATGTACAAATCAAATGGGATTCGATACAGCACATGGAACAATGGGATGGCAGGGCAACCGTAGGTTTGTGCGCATGATAACCATGGTGTGTATTTTCATCAAGCCTGTTAGTCACAATGATGAGTTTTTAGACGGACTATCATGCATGTACGGCCCAAATAATGGTGTCAGAGTGAATTTTAGATGGATTTGGATTCGGTAACGATCCCTCTCTTGTAGTGGTCGGCTATGGAAAATCTAGGTAGCCTCACTGTACTATTTATATTTTATTGACGCCATTCATTCATTTTTTGTTAATTTTTTTTATTTGGTCTAATTTTAGAAAATGATCTAAAAAATGAACCATAACAAAAGGTCAAATGGACCACAATACCAAATAATTGGGATAATGACGCCCATCATGATGTTTATTTCCCATCCAACCTGCTCATAAAAACAAATAAACCTGGATGATGGGAAAAACACCTAGCTTGGTCCAAAACTTTTGTTGCCCATGAGAAGTTTTCAACCGTAAGTGTTCAATCCCCAATGTTTCTTGTGATGTGGTTCAATTGAGCTTTGGATCTGTCTCATTTTTAGGTTCATGCCCTTATAAAATACGATCAGGGAAAATTGATGGATGTTATAGATACAACACATATACCATAGTGGGTATCATATAGCTTTGAACAGTAATGACCGGTGCCTAACTCATACTCGAGGGGTCACTGAAGAATCGGTGTCCATTTTACATGTATAACATGGCGCCCTGAGTTTTAAGCTCTGGTAAAAACCAAAAAAAAAAAAAAAAGTGTGGTAGAATAATCAGGTCCCAAGGAACTCTATAATTTATGAATAGGGTTTGTACACGTGGGGCCAATGATGCGATGATTTCTATCATTAGTAATTTGTTTTCAGTAGTGAAAAGACGATCGGACAACTTGATGCACGATTAAGTACGGGAGATGATAAAGCAGAGCTAGCAAAAGCAGAATATAACTGTAATCTTCCCACTATATAGATGACAGTTGGCACTGTCTACTTGTCAACAGAGCGGTTTGAAATTAATCAAAGATTTGATGATTTTAGTCTTATGATTGAGTAATGGAGAAAAGAAAGAAATATATATATATTTTTTAAATAGCAGTTAACATTCAAGCATTTAAGAAGAGATGAACAGAGCCGATTAATTTGATTCTAGAGGTTTCTTAATTCTACATGTGTTAGAGCCATATACATCCACACATAGGGGTGTACATGAGTCGAATCGAGTTGACTCGGCTCGGCCACTAGCTGACCCCAACTTGAACTTGGCTCGGCTTGGTCCTCGATTGTGACTGGCCAGCTCCACTCGGTTCGGTCAACAGCTCGGGCCAATTCAAGCCAAGAACGAGCCTCTGCGGTATTTTCTTAAACACATGGAGTGCATTTTCAATTTCTTAGAGAATGTAAGATGGTAACATTGGTTCACAAGTATTTCATCAAAATAAAAATCAAGATACAAGGGTATTCATATCTTGGTGTATTTGTTTCATATCCATGCCTTCCTCGCCTCCCGCTTACACTTCATTGAGTCATTTCATCAAACACTTGCTTAGCAACATGAATATCAAAATAACCGAGTCACCGAACTGGTTCGATCTAAGTTGGATTTGAGTTGGGGTTCGATCCAAGTCAAGTTGAACTCGGCAAGCTCGAACTCGGCTTGAAATTTTTTTGAGCTCAAAAAATCAGCTCGACTTGGCTCAAACTCAGTTTCAAACCGAGTCGAATCGAGCTTTTTCAAGTCGACTCGAGTGAGTTAACCAAGCTAACTCGGTTCATGTACACTCCTATCCACACGTAGGTGTGGAATTATGAAAATATATGTGTGAGATTTGAGCAATAATAATGGTTTTTTAAAAAACTGAGACAATTCAACTATTTAGATGAAAAACTACTAAAAAATTTAAATAAATTAACAGTAAGAAACATTTTCCTAACCATTTACTTGTTTTGACATGCTGAGGCGTATTTGATGGAAGGCTTGGAAAGTTGTGACACATACTCTTGCGTGTGGGCATGTATGGCTCCCATATGCACATGCGTGTGGAATTAGCAAACCTTGGATTCTTCTAAATAGCTTACGAAACATAAGGGCCCACTATGTGAATAAAAAAATTAATACATCATCCAATCACTTGTGTTATCGGGAGATTGGCTTTATAGCAAACCCAGTTCTTCACGGAAACGGAGCCACGATGGCATGAAATCAGATTCTGACATGGAAAAATTCGTAAATGGATTTGCCCTGAGCTGGGAAAAGTAGAATGTTGACGTGCCAACAAAGTTCCCAGATCACGTGAGTGTGAAGATGATGGAAGAGTGGATTTTCACCTACTGCTAATGCTATTTGATTGGTGTTTCATCCATGCATAAGGTATTATCAGGTTGCAATTAAAATTATATTAAAAAAAAAAACATAAAAATACAAGGGGAGTTGATACAGTGTCCTGCTGCCTTACATTTATATTTATATTTTTATTTTTAAATCGTCATGCATCTCCTCTATTAGCCTAAGTTATTACTCATTGCTTAATAAGCGGTAGTTGTTCTTCCATGACTGTTGGGCACCTTTCAGTTGCGGTTTTGTTTATTTTTGGGCCATGCTTTGGTATTTGTTGCTTTTAACAAGGCCTTAAGCCTTCTTGGTTGATAAGAAAAGATGTGCTTACCTTAAAAACGTAATTTACAATAGAAGCAAAATAAAGAGGGAAAGATGGTCAAGATATCCATATAATCCGTAGACATAACTGTTGCCTCATTTTCTTCTAGTACATTTTTTAGTCCTTATGATCTGAATTGCTCGCATCTTGCCCAGGCAACATTACGTCCAGCATTGGCCCAATGATTTGAATAATACATCTTAGGTTTTTTTTTTTTTCTTCTACATTAGGTGGGAAATAATGCACTGGAATCATGGGAATTTGACTGTACTGACCTCAAAGTTTGGTCAAATTACCTAATGAGATTCAACCTTTTAAATATTCCTAGGGTGGCCTCTAGACAAGCTTCCGTAAATTACTTGAACCAAAATGCTATTGTCCTTGTTTCAGTAGTTGTACGTTTTTTAGGGAATAAGAAGTTACGTTGTATTTAATGCCAAGAAAGTGATGTGTACGAAACCCTTTTTTGTGAGTGGTTAAGGACCAAACTAGTGGGGCCCAGATGTATGTGAATAATCCATGCCGCCCATCCTTTTTGTCGTGTCATTTTAGGGCTAGGGCCCAAATATCAGCCTTATCCAGAGCTCATGTGGGCAACATAATAGAAAATAATGATGATAATGGAACCCACTGTTGAAACTTTATAGGCTTACTGTGATGTTCGTTAGAAGTGGACACTGCCCAAGTCAGGACTTTTTGGACCCACAACGAGCTGGCCGACAAGGTGGACAGAATGGATAACCCCATTGTATGCCTTAAACTATTGTACCAATGGCTATCCTTTCATTTACTAGTAAAGGAAATGAACATGTAACAACCACGACCCATATAATATGAAAACCACGACCCATATAACATGATAACTATGACCCATGACAACTACGACCTATGACAACTACGACCCTTACCACATTACAACCACCAGCCAACTCGAGTGGATAGTGAATGAATGAATGAATAAGTGAGTTAAAATGCTAAGTATGTAACTCCTGCTCAGTAAGTCCATATATCAATACCGTACATTCTGGGATCATCACCAGAATCTAGTACACTCCACGCCAGCTTGCCACCCCATCAAGCGCACGACTGGGTAAGTGGAAGAGACCTCATTATCCACCTGCCAATATCGGCCCGGCTCGCCGATAGTGGACCCATTCTTCAAGCTAGGTCAGACTCAACCTAGTCATTGCCTAATCCCCCGGGCGAGTAAGGTCACACCCCTCTCATAACCGACCACGACACAGTAGGAGACGCAGCCTACTGGTATTCGACACTCGTTACTTATGTATCCACTCGGTCTAGACATTGGAGCATCCTCTGGTACCGAGAGGATTTAGAGAATTTCACCCAAGGTCATCTATAACACCTTATGTAAAAAAAAAAAGGATTTCTGATGTCTTATCTAGCCATCCACGATATGCCTATGGAGGTTACAACCATTATATCGATAGAGCGTACAATAATCATGTCACACAAATGCCTGATTCATGAATCACACTATCCAGTCATGTAGTAATCCTACACGTACCGCGCACTCATGTGGGGTAACTTCGCCTATCCGGGAGTCCGATAATAATAATTCGTCCAATGGCACATACTATGATCAATCACTCCTTATGTCAAGCATACATATGATGCACATGGGCATGAATCATGGAGCTATACTAAGCATGCTCTATAATTGTGAGACCCAACCCGAGTTCGCATGTGTGCATGTGTGTCTGTGAGAATGCATTTCATTCATCTTGGTCCCGTGGTCCTACCGGTTGAATCTCGGTGACCCAAAACCATCGGATAGTGTTTGTCATCATCCTTAAGTCCGGTCATGTAGACCCGACTCAGATTGAGCCGAAACCTATGCCATCTTTTTCGTATCGTCATTGCGGTTCCGATGCCACATCTTATACATCCATCCGACATATAGATCATAAGATGTAAGTAATTCAATTCTAATCCTTAATCATGATCATGTGGCCCACTTAGTGAGGAGAGCACATTTTTCAAGGTGGCCCACTCCTTTTTTGGTGCAATTTCCAATAAACACCACACACACTGCCTAGAGTTCCATCTCACACACCACCTACCCTTAAACACCACCCACAAGCCTACTAACCTACTAAACCTACAACTTTGGTTATAACTCCCTACTTGCAATCATCTTCCCTCTCTAACCAAGGTAAGAATGCAATCATTACCTAGCTTAAAAGAGATTTCTCTCTCTTTCTCTCTCATTCTCTCTACTCCTCTCTCTTCTCTCCCTCTCATTTTCTTCTTCCAAGCAATAGAGGGGTGGGACATCCACCCCATTCTAGCCCCAACCCCCCTCTTTTCCTTCAAATCTAACCTTCCAAATCCCATCTCATCCCTTGATCCATCACCCTTGGTGCACTAGGAGCAAGGAGGTCCAAGATTGGAGCAATCTAAGGTGGGTGTGTTCCTAGGATTTAGAACTTTTATCTTTACATTCTTAGATCTCTTTTCTTTCATATGGAAAGTGTAGGACCCACCAATCAATGGTGGAGATCCTACACCATCTCTTAGTTGTGGCCAAATAGCCTCTTTGGTGCATGCATGCCCATGCATGGGGTTTTCCCCTCTATGGGCTCCATCATGGAGGACTATTTGTATTTTATCACATGATAGGTCATCTAGACCTTAGAATCATGGTTGGGATGGCATCTCAACTATTGATCTTGAATCTAAGACATGCATGTGGTGTATCTTTGTTGTAACATATGAATAAATGGAATGTATGGTGTGATTAATGAAGTGGAGGGCCTCAATGTGGTGGAGTCCCTCCTCTTGTGGCCGATTCTTCATTTTTCCTTTATGATAGAATTCTGATCTTGCATGTGTGGCCCACCTTGTGGGTCAACAAAAATCCAGACCATCCATGAAGCTTAGACACCCATAGCGATCCATCCTTAAACATGTGGCCCCAAAATTCATCTTAATGGGGCATATGCAAAGGGTATTTGATGATGGGGAAGGTCTGAAAATTTTTAGGGCCCACTAGGGTAGTCCACAACATAAATTCCTAGAGTTAAATCTCATGGCAAATGATGTTTATGTTTTATTTCCTTCAATAACATGTTGTTGTCCCAATTTGTCCAGACAAATTTTTAGGCCAACTTGAGGCCAAGATTTGGGGCTTTTGGTGGGAAATTTTATACCAAGTGAAATATGATTTTTGAACGTACATATCTCACCTATAAGCATGCCAAATTCCAGCCTCAACTAACCCCATTTGGGTCCCCAAAAGGGTGGGCCAATATGGGTACCTTACTGGATTTTCAGCTGTAATTCCAGCAAAGTTGCAATTTGGAAACTCAAAATTTTAAAATAGTTCCTGATCAGGTGGGCCACCTTGGTGGACCCTACCTTGTACTACATATATATGGAAAGGTTGAAATCCAATTTTTCCAATTTTTGGACACCCTGGGCCCACCCCATTGGGTGCTCAATAATGGTCTATCCAGAATTCTGCCCTTAGCAGAATTTCTGGACAGATTGTATTTCTAAATTAAACTAAATTACTTCTGATCATCCAAAAAGTTATAAAATTTTATAGAGGCGTGTCCCACCTATGGAAGGATCATCTTACAAATTTTTAGGGCCATCGGGCCCCTGTACCATCTGTGGTGCGGCCTGGAGTGGCCCACCAGGGTGGGACGCCCAGCCTTGGCTGGCCGTCCAGGCCACCGTATGGGCCCACGTTGATGTATTTTGTGTCCCACTGTTCATCCAAGTGGGGTTCATAGGGGGCATGATTATTTCCCCCTTCAATAACATCCATTTGGATGAGTTTTGGGCCAATTACCCAGGCCCATAGGACTACCTACCCTTGGGACGTTCAAGCCCATTGGACCACTATTGGACTTTCAGTCCAGCAGCATGGTCCACCTATTTTATGTGTTTAAATCAGTCCCTTCATTTGGTGGGACCCATAGAGACATATGTGGGCCACGAGGGGACTTATACTTACCCCTTTATGATTCTTGTTCGGCCCCAGCTGGCCCGGAATATGGGTGGGCTAAAATTTCAGCAAAAGGCCCAAACTAGCCGCCCCTAATGGTTTGTTTTGGGGTAGCATGGCCCACCAGATTAAGGGTAGATTATGCACTTGAGATTGCCTTCTTCTAAGATGTCCTTGGGCCTCATTTATGTATGCTTGGAGGCCCACCTCCATTGAACTTTATTTGGACCTATATGCAATGTGTTGATTGGCCTTGGTAGGCCCACTCATCTTAGACCTTCTAAGTTAGGCCCCATTGGACTTCTGGGCCTATACTTACCATGGTATTGTGATGGGCTTATGGGCCAAAATACACAAGTGGTTGGGCCCTTGGTTACCCACTAAATTAGCCACATGCTTGGGCCAAGATGTAAGGCCCAATTCACTTGCTTTAAACATAAGAAATTGCCCATAAGGTTGGGTTACTGGGCTACTAATTAGGCCCACCACAATATGTGGGATTGTAACTTTTATGGTTGGGCCCAAACCTCGCTTGAGGGCCATATTGCCTATGTATTGGGCCATGTGTATTGCCCACTAGGCCCTTGGATTGTTTAAGGCCTTGGGCCTTGATTCGCTCGAGTAATAGCGGGCTACCTTTTGGGACCCAGTTGAGGTTGGATGTCCTCCTTGGTGGCCCTAAGGTAGGCCCATAGGGTGGATATAGGTGGTTGAAGGCCCACCTGGACTCTTGTTAGGACCGTTTCTTCCCTTGGGCTTTTATATGGCCCTTCCTAGCTCGTGGGCTACCCCAAAGTATTGGGCCCCCACTAGAGGATGATCCCATAGTAAATTGTCTAAGTACTTAGGCTTGTTTCCCTCCTTGAAAAGGAGGAGTATGTTCCAAGTCTTCATCGCCATACAAGACACCCTCATGACCCATATGCATCATTTGCGTGATTGGATTGCATTTGTGTGTAGTCATTGGGTTGATATGATAGAGGGATGAAGTTTCTCCCCTTATGCATATCGAGTGTTTGGAGCTAGTACATGATTTGTATGCATGACCCATGCATTGACATTACATTTCATGATAGTATCACACTTGCTTCATCAGGGCCTTGCCTCCATAGGGACATTCGTGAATGGTCATATGTATGGACACCAGAAATGTATTACCTAAGCATATCAGGTGCATAGGATGCCCATGGGTGAAATTTCTAAAACTTCTATGATACCAAGGATCTGCTCCAGCGTCGTGACCGGGTGGAAAATATGAGCGCCCGAGGGCCTTACACCTTTAGGCTGTGACTCCCACTGTCGTGTAGTCGGTTGGAATGGGGTGTAACCTTACCCGCTTGTGAGAGAAAGCATTGCTAGGCTGAGTTCGACCAGCTCGTGAATGGGTCCGCTACCGTCAGGCCTTGCTGGTGATTGGCTGTCCATAGGTAAGTAGTGAGGTCTCCTATGCTCGTTTAACTGTGCGGGTCTATAGAGCAGCAGTCATTCTACAATGTACTAGACCCTGGTAGATTCCTTATGATGGAATTATACTGACATGTGGACTAGATATGAGGACTGACATTATTTCACATTGCATTTACATCGGCTATATAAGCCCTTTATGCATCACCTTGGTATGGTGCCCAGTACTCATTGCATTGTATTCATGATAGCCTTAGTTAGGCTTATGGCATTGGCATTAATCATATTTCCTTTCTGTATCTCCTATTACTCTTCTATACACCATTGCCACACACTTTCACCACCCTCTAAGCTTTCTATAAGCTTATGCACGATTGATGCATGCAGGAGATCCTATGTCGACATCGAGCAGCAGAGCTTGGATAAGAGTTGAACCGTGGACCTCAATGTTGCAGATCTTCTTCCTTCTTCTTTTGTCATCAGATGTATTTCCTTTTAGCATTGTATTAAAGCTCAAATTTGTAGTGGATTTTGTGATGTGTGCCTTTGTTATTTTTCAGATATACTTGCTGTGATCTTGGGTATGCTCTTATTAGAATGGATGTATGACTCCCAATGCCCATTCGCCAGGTTCCGATCCTGGGATGCTACAAGGAGGATTTTCAACATCAGTTTGATTCGTAATAAGCATAACTAAAGGCATAACCCACATGCAACAACCAAAAAGCTCCATCACATTTCCACTATGATCAAAAACTTTACAAGTACAATGAGCATAAAGGGAAATACAATGATGATGAACAAAACTCCAAAATGATCAACCACGCGCCCAAGCCTCAGTGCTGCTGCGATCCAACGTCACCTGCACGCAACGGTTGTGCATAAGCTTATAGAAAGCTTAGAGGGTGGTGAAAGTATATACTCAAGGTGGTAATGCAGTTATGCAGTATCAGAGTAATGCAGAACATGCTGATGAATGCCAAGAATACCATTAGCCATACCAAGGCCATGCAGTGCAAAGCATGAACGATGTCGGCCATACCAAGGCGATGCAATGTGAAATGTAACTCAAGCATACAAATCCTCATCTAAGTCCACATATCAATACAACTCAACTCTGGAATATGACCGGGGTCTAGTACACTTCAAGCCAGATTGCCACCCCATCGCGCACAATAAGGTGAGTGAAAAAGACCTCACTATCCGCCCGCCAATATCGGACTCGGCTTGTCGATAGCGGACCCATTCCTTGAGCCGGTCGACTCATCCTAGCATTGCCCCCTACTCGGGTGGGTAAGGCCGCACCCCCTTCCAACTAACCACGACACGGTGGGAGACGCAATCTGGTAATCGGCACTCGACGCTCATGCACCCACTCGGCCTAGACGTTGGAGCATCCTCTTTGTACCATAAGGGTTTAGGGACTTTCACCCTAGGATATCTATTGCACCCGTTGTAGATTAATATTTTTGGTATCCAATCCTCGCCAACCATGATACGCTGTGGAGGCTACTACCGATGTCGATAGGGCGTACAAGCACCATATCACACAATGTGAATGCATGAATCACACTATCCAAAACTCCTGTGCGTATCGTGCGCTCATGTAGGGCAACACCCCCTATCCGGGAGCCCCTAAACAATCTGCCCGAAGGCATATGCGATGATCAGTCATTTCTCATATCAAGCATACGTATGATGCATATGATCATGAATCATGGAACTAAACATGTTATATGGGATGGATGATGTTCATAACGAAGATGGGCCTAGACGGCCTACACATAACACGTACGAGCCTAACAATGGGCCCTAGGAAAAGTCATAATGCGGACATTTAACCAACACTATACTTGCAATGTGGACGTCAAACCACCATTGCTCCCAAGGCATAGCCCGACGTAAACATCATTACATAAACCATGTTGGGATCGTACATTGCAATGGACCTTAGGTACATCCCATTGGGCCTTAAATACATCAAATGGGCCATATCATATGGGCCTTATATTCATCAAGTGGGCCACATCATTGGGCCGCACCAATGGGCCTTATGTGCATTGCAATGGGCCATAACCCATGGGCCTTAAAATACATCACAATGGGCCTAATCACATGGGCCTTATGTGTATCAAATGGGCCACACCAATTGGGCCCCATATGTACATCAAATGGGCCTCAACCCATAGGCCCCAATACATCTTAATGGGCCTTAACCCATGGGCCCCTAATACATCAAATGGGCCTCGACCCATGGGCCTTACATATATATCAAAGTGGGCCTCAACCATGGGCCACAAGTAAACTGAGATGGGCCTCCCACCACCAGTATATTATATATAATATAATATATAATTTATATAAATTAATAAATTATATATAATATAATATTTTATATATATATACACACGTACACACCCACACACGCACGCACACGAACACACCCACTGTGGGGTGGATTTCTCGCAAATATCACCGTGGGCTCCATGTGGGGCCCACCATAATGTTTATACTTCATCCAACCCATTGATAAGGTCAAGTAGACCTAGATGAAGGGTGAAAACAAATTTCACCCTGATCCAAAACTTCTGTGGACCCAAAAAGGGTTTCAAGGGTAGAGTTCAATTCACACTGTTTCCTATGATGTGGGCCACCTGAGTCTTGGATGAACCTGAAATTTGGAGGGTGGTCCACTGACCTTAGGGCCCACCATATGAACGGATTGGATGACAAATAAACATCCAAGTGTGGCCCACGGCTACAGCCGTGCTGGGCTGTACGTCCGCCCAGCCCGGGCGCTGGGGCGCTGGCAGCGCTGCTGCGCTTCTGACACAGCAGCAGCGGCTGCTGTGTTGATATTTTGTTTTTTTTTTTTGATGTTTTCTTATGGTTTTCACAGGTGGGGCTCACGTCTGAGAATCCACTCCGTCCAATGGCCCTCCATGTCTCAAGATAAGCAAAACAAGCCCAATATTGCGCCTGTTTCGGTGTATAGAAACAATAGGGGATATTTCAACAATAAACCCACTGTTTGCCATGTTATGGCCCGCCTGAAAGTCTGATCGGTCCCATCTTTCAGCTCAACGCCTAAAACGAGCTTGGAAAAGGAATGGACGGCGTGGATTAAATACCTACATCAAGGTGGGGCCTACATGAGTGGGCCACCCCTAAGCTTGGAAACAAGCTGATATTTGCATTTTTCCTTTTTTGTCCAGCGTCCAGGGACGCTGGACTGCTTGCGTTACACATGCATTGAGGTGGGCCCTGCTTAGGTGGGCCACCAAATTGATGGATGATATGGGTACTACACATATAAGGTGGGCCCCACTTATAAATAGTTTGGATAAAATACCTACCTTATGGTGGGGTTCATTTAAGTGGGCCATACAACCATATTATGATCACACATAAAAAAAAGAAATAGAGAGGGAGAGAGAGAGATAGAGAGTGAGACCCGCATGATGGAGAGACCCCGGCACTATGGGCCCTCCCTTGCACTAAATCATACATCAAGTGGGTCCCATTACATATGGGCCCATTAAATCAAAATTCAACTGTGGAGATCCCTTCTCCACTAGATTAGACGGTCTAGATGACCCTAAGTATGCAAGAAAAATAAACATCATGATGGGGTCCATGGAGAATGGCCCCATCATGGAATGATCATGATGATCCAAGTGGGTCATCGGCCACATCTTAGGGTCCAAAGTGAGATCCAAACCATTGATCGGTTGGCCTCACTTGGCCCATCTTAAAAACATTAAAACTACCCTATCAAAGCACCCACCGCTTGATCTTCTTGCTCCCTTGGCTTCCTTAACTCCTTGTGCTTCTCTTTGATGGAGGAAGATAAGAAATGGATGGCTAGGATGAGAGATCGAGGGATGGAAATGTGGGCCTCACACATGCATTTTTCTCACCATGGGAGGGCTTGGACGTGAGGAGCTCTTGGTTGCTTGGATTGAATTTGAAAATGAAGGAGAGAGAGAGAGAGAGTTGTAAAGAGAAAGGGATGGGTGATAGATGTGTGATGTGGTGAGTGATGGGTGTAAGAGCCCCTTTTTGACTTTTATGGCAAAAGTTGTAAGAAAAGTATGAGTTATAAGAAACTTTTTAACTTTTGGGGCTTGCTTGGGAATGGGTGAAAGATGATGTGTACTTGACATGATGGGATCGATGGGTTGATTGATTGATGTGACATCTTGTAGAGATTCTTTCGAAATTTGTACGAGCGACGTTTTTCTCGCACCGAACGCTGGCCCACATCTCCTGGCTAGAGCATCGTATCGGCACGCAAGTCGCGACATTTGAACTGCGGCGACGGCGCGGTCGCTAAGGTACAAGTCCTGGGTTAATCCGCCCAATGGCATATGCTATGATCAGTCACTCCTCATATCAAGCATACATATGATACATATGGGCATATATCATGAAGTTATGCTAGCACGTACTCAGTGTGTCCTACCAGGTGAAGTATACTAGCATGGCTATAAACAAATGATCAGCCTATATACATGGCGGTGTCCATAGAAGGACGGTGGATCTAATCCATAACATCAAGATCAGTCCTCAACAGTGGATATACCAAATCTGATATCACAGATCCTTCTATGTATGGTAATGATGTACTTTCCTCATATCGAGGATGGGGCTAGACAGCCTACTCATATCAAGAATGGGCCTAACAATTATGGGGGCCCAGCAGTTTGGGTTAGCCCATTAAGCAGAGATGAGAATGGGCCCAACAACGGGCCCTAGGGAGAGTCACAATATGGACATTTAACTATCATTGCTCTTACAACGCGGACATTAAACCATCATTGCTCCCAAGGTATGACCCATTTAATATCAACTAAGATCATGGATGGGCATTATAAACATCATTACATACATATTGGTGGAATCACACATCACAATAGGCCTCATATACATCACATTGGGCCTCACACAAGGGCTTTATATACATCGCATTGGGCCTCACTCATGGGCCTCATATAGATCACATTGGGCCTCATACTTGGGCCTCAAATACATTACAATGGGCTGCATCACATGTGCCTAATACACATCACAATGGGCCACATCACATGGGCCTCACTCATGGGCCACATATACATCATAATGGGCCACATCCCATGGGCCTCATATACATCATTCTCGGCTCCTGAGGCAGGTTCTGATCCTGGGATCCTACATGGAGAATTTTCATAATAATATAATTATTTCCAATACGAGCATACCCAAGATAACAACAAGTATATCTGAGAATAGCTAGGCATATATCACAAAATCCACTGAGAATTTGAACTTTTGTAAGCTTTCATAAGATCCAAAAGGACATACATAAGATAACAGAATAAGGAAAGGAAAGTTTGTAACACTAGGGTTCTGAAACTCAACTCTACTCCATGCTATTCCACTACGACGCCCGCCTGGGATCTCCTGCACCCCTCAATCTTGCATAAGCTTATAGAAGTTTAGAGGGTGGTGACAGTGTGTGACAATGGTGCATAAAAGAATAGTAGAAGGTATAGGGACGGTAGCCTTACCAAGGCTTATTATGAATAAGATGCAATGAGTACTGGGCACCTTACTAAGGTAATGCATGAAGGGCCTTATACAACTGATGCGAATGCGATGCAAAATAATGCCAGTGCTCATAACCAATCCATATATCAAGTACGTTTCCAATTATAAGGAAATCACCGGGGTCCATTATACTGTGGAATGACTGTCGTTCTACAGACCCCGCATAGTCAAATGAGAGTAAGAGACCTCACTATCCGCCTGTGGACAGCCAATCACTAGCAAGGCCTGACGGTAGTAGACCCATTTATGAGCTGGTCAGACTCAGCCTAGCAATGCCTTTTTACATCAGGCGAGTAAGGCCACACCCCTATCCAACCGACTACACGACAGTGGGAGTCACGACCTAATGATATAAGGCCCTTGTGCGCTCACAGTTTCCACTCGGTCACGGCGTTGGGGCAGATCCTTGGTACCATGGAAGTTTTGAGAATTTCACCCATGGGCATCCTATGCACTCGGTATGCTCAAGTAATATTTTCGGTGTCCACACATATGGCCATCCACGAACATCCCTGTGGAAGTAAGGCCCTGGTGAAGCAAGGGTGGTATCATCATAAAATGCGATGCCAATGCATGAGTCATACATACAGATCATGTACAAGCTTCAGGCACTGAATGTGCACAAGGGGAGAAACTCGATCCCTTTATGACCACCACACAATGCAATCAATTCACCTGTAGAATATATTCCTCCTTCTCAAGGAGGAACAAGGTCTAGATACACAGATAGGTACTTTAAGGAAAGGAGAACTCCTCTAGTGGAGGCCCAATATTTTGGGGTGGCCTACAAGTTAAGAGAGTCATAAAGCCTCAAGGAAGAAACGGTCCTAACAAGGACCAAGGTGGGCCTTCAACCACCCATAAGGGCCCTATGGGCCTACCTTAGGGCCGCCAAGGAGGACATCTAACCTCAACTGGGTCCCAAAAGGTAGTCCGCTAACTATACGCATATAAAGTAAGGTCCAAGGCCTAAGCAATCCATGGCCCGGTGGGTCATACACTAAGCTCAATACATAGGCAACATGGTGGGCCCTTAAACAAGGTTTGGGCCCAACCATAAGGGTCATGAATCCACTCATTGTGGTGGGCCTAATAGGCAGCCCATTATTTCAAGCATATGGGTAATCCTTACATTTAAAACAAGTAAGTTGGTCCTCACATCTTAAGCCTAAGCATGGATTCATTTTAAATGGGTAAGTACGGGCCCAACTACTTGACTATTTGGCCCATAAAACCCATCACAATGGCATGATTATATAGGCCCCAAAGGTCCAATGGGCCTAGGAAAAACCAACAAATAATTAAGAAGACTAGTCCAGTAAAACTCAATTGGAATGGGCCTTAAATATGCACTAATTAAGCCCAAAATATAACTAAAAATAGGGCAAGATATGTGTAATAATATTCCCAAATTTGGTGGACCATGCTGCCCCAAAACATCCATTTATGGGCAGCAACCATGGGTCTATTGCTGAAATTCCAGCCCTCCCACAATCTGACATTGTTGGAAATTCAAAAATTAATTAAATTATATATTTATTTTAGTTCCTGGTGGCCCATACATGTTACAGGGAGGGAGGGGGTCCACCAGATAAAGGGAGTGGATTTATCAGATAAATTAGATGGGCCATGCTACTGGACTAGACGTCCAGCAGCAGCCTAATGGGCCGAGTGTCCCATATGTAGGCAACTCTATGGGCCTGGATATTTGGCCCAGAAACTCATCCAATGGGCTCTAATAGGAAGATACTGAAGGGGAGGATGATCAAGTCCCTTTTGGACCCCACATGGATGAATGGTGGGATATAAAGTACATCAAGGTGGGCCCACAAGGTGGCCTGAACGGCCAGCCAAGGCTGGACGCCCCAGCTTGGGCGTCTTAGCCTGGGGGACCACTCCAGGTCGCACCACGGATGGTACAGGGGCTCGTTGGCCTTGAAATTCTATAGGTTGGTACTCACATAGGCTTTACACACCTTCATAAAATATCATGATATTTAGATACTCAGAAGTATTTCAATTTATCTAAAGAAAACAGTCTATCCAAAAACATCTGGTTGTCCTAGATGTCCCAACGTGGTGGGCCGGTCCAGCCCTTGTCACGTTGTGCGCAGGGGTCTGTTGTCCCAAAAATTGGTAGGTGGGTCCTACCAAGGGTGGGGCACCTCCCCGTAAATTTTCATAATTTTTGGATACCCAGAAGTATTTTAATTAAATTCGGAATTACAGTCTGTCCTGAGTGAAATGTTGCTAGAATTATAACTGTCCCTATGTTTGGGACCACATGGGGTGGGCCTAAACTTATCCAAACCCCTGGTGACCATACTCATGGACAGCAAGTGCGGTCCACTGGGGTGGCCCACTTATTCCAGAAACTTAGGTAAAAATGCTCATTTCCAACTTACAGTGTTGTTGAACTGTCCAGAAATTTCTGGACAGTTAGCCCATTTTGGCCCATCCCACGGGTCTCAATCATGGGAGAACTGGTGTGGGCTCCATTCCACATAAAAGTGGGTTCCATGCACTACAAAATCCCCAAAGAAATTTGGGAGAAAATGGCATGCAAACAGATCCAAACATTAACTCAAAAGCCATGCTCAAACTGGGCCAGAAATCTGGACAGCAACACATGCTGTGCATATTTCAGCCCATATAAATTAATCCAAGGGCTTATTACCCTGATTCATCAAGTGGAGTCCACCTTGATGGGTTGGAAAAATTCCAAATCCATTAGTGCATTAAAATCTCTATGAAAAATCAAGTTTAGAGGCCACCCAACCCATGCATGCATGGTGGGCTTGGACGTCCCATCTCCCTGATGGATTTGAGATGTTGCTGACCTTCTTAGTGGGCCACACATCATTAGAAATAAATAGAAGAAAAATGAGAGAAAGGGAGAGAGAAGGAGAGTGATCCGGCCATTGGTGGAAGGTCCCACCACTAATGGACCTTCCACACTACAATTCATGCCATCCACCATGTACATATCTTACGTGCAAGCTACTATATATCAAGAAAAGTTGTTGAAGGGTGGGGACACCTTTCCCCACTATGCATGCAAAAGCCTAAAAGGCCTAGGAGATGCTAGAATGAAGATGAAGTACATCATGGTGGGTCCATGGAGAATGGCCCACCATGGAAGAAAAGAGTAAGATCTAGGCCCATGGCCTTCATCCTAGGAGCCATGTAGGACCTCCACCATGGATTGGTGGGTCCTACATGCTTCCATGCATGTAAGGAAAAGAAAGAAAGGAGAAGAAAGAGAGAAGAAGCCAAGAAGAGCACCCACCTCTAAGGATGATCACCAAACTTTCACACTAAGATTCTCTAGCTCCAAGGGAAAATGATCAATGGTGGAGATGGGGTTTCAAGGGTTAGATGGTGGGGGATTAAGGAAGAAAGGAGCTAGAAAATGGAGGGATCTTGGGGATGTTTTTGGCAATGGAGGGAGGGAATGAGAGAATGAGAGGGAGAGGAGAGAAATTGCTAGAAAAGAGAGAGAGAGAGAGAGAGAGAGAGAGAGAGAGAGAGAGAGAGAGAGAGAGAGAGAGAGAGAGAGAGAGAGAGAGAGAGTCATCATGAGTTCTCTCTCCTAGGATAGGCAAATCCATCATAATACTAGGGTGATATAAACAATGCTCATAGACTCATAGGCTTGGAGTAGGGATGGGTAGCGTGTGGGTAGTGGGTGGTGTAGAAGATGGGGTTTAGGTTGTGTGTGTGGTGTGCTGAAACTTGTACAAAAGGGAGTGGGGCCACATGCACTACTCCCAAGTGGGCCACATGATCATGATCAAGGACTAGAAATGAGATGCACACAACTTATGATCTATACATCCGATGGACGTACAAGACACGGTGTCGGAATCACAATGACGAAGCGGACAAGATGGCAGAGGTTTTGGCTCGATCCGAGTCGGGTTTACATGACCGGACTTAAGGATGACCGCAAACACTATCCAAGGGTTGTGGGTCACCAGGATTCGACCGGTAGGACCGTGAGACCAAAATGAATGAGATGCACACACACACATATGCACACATGCGAACTCAGGTCGGGTCTCACAATCCTCCCCACCAATAAAGAAATTTTATCTTCAAAATTGATAAAACCGAAAAAACAAAATTGTATAAACATCATATATATATATATATCTCAATCATCAATCATAAGAGAAAGCAATACAAGCAATCAATCATCGAACAAATGGGGATAACGCTCTCTAATCTCAGCCTCTCATTCTCAAGATGCCTTGACCTCCGAATGATGACCCCATTGTACCTTCACCAAGGGAATGACCTTGGTCCTAAGGACCTACTCCTTCCGATCTAAAATACGAATTGGTTGTTTAATATAAGAAGCATCCTACGGACCTCAAGTGGCTGCTAATCAATCACAGGAATAGTGTCCGACCCACATTTCTATAACATAGAAACATGAAATACATCATGGATCGCAGACAACTCAAGTGGTAAGGCAAGCCTATAGGCCACAACGCCCAAGCACTCTATAATCTCAAAGGTCCAATAAATCTCGGGGTAAGCTTGCCCTTCACACCAAAGTGAACCATGCCTTTTATAAGTGAGACCTTGAGATATACCATGTCCCTGACTGTAAACTCGAGGGGTCGACACCGACGATCAACAAAACTCTTCTGCCGGCTCTGAGCTGTGCGTATCCTCTATCAATAATAGCCTCCGACGGTTACTGCACAAGCTTGGGACCTAAGAGACGACGTTCTCCAGCCTTGGTCCAACAGCTAGGAGATCTGCACGGTCTGTCATAAAGTGGCTCATGAGTCTTAGCAGATCGAGGTACCAAGGTTAATGGAGTTTCTACTTGTGGGTTTGGTACCTTAGGTTCAAGCAATAGCGTTCATACATGATGAACATATATCAGGTCAATTGGGTTACTTGACGAGCCCGATTAGTACGAGCGCACATCGAGATGATCGACATGAAGTGTGTAAGCACTCTGTGTGGCCTAACCACTGTCAACAACCGAGGTACGGCTCAGATTCATCGAACGTGTCCTGTGTGGCGAAAACAACTTCAGTCACTTGGTCAGAACCTGTTACCGATTGCCTGGACTAGGTAATAGTCCCAATGTAATGACCCTGAAAATTTTGTGCCGAGACCCGAGTACTACCTCTAGTTTCCTTAGAAGCTTTTTGGGGTAATTAGCGCTTAACTCGATTGCTTGTAAAATTTGCATCAATCACTTTAAATTTGATCTGCATGACTCAAAACCTGTAGAATAGTTAGCGCTATGTTACTCTGAAATCTGGGATTCATCGCTAAATCCAGTTGTTCTTGGACCGCGCGTCGAAAGTCCGATAGCGATGATCTTAGGCTGTTGCGGTCACCATGTTGGGCTTGACCATCACCTCAAAAATCAAGTCCATGTGATGTTCTGGGTCGATTTGTTTGAGTTCGGAGTGAAGAGTGTGAGAACGGTTAGAAATTTAATAAGATTTTATGAAATCTAAGTCGTGTCGCTTGCGCGACAATTTTAAGCTATCTGACCATTGGATTCTGACCCAATTTCACCTTCGGATTAGGGAAGATGGCCTATGCATGTCCTTGTGCTTGTGGGCCTGATCGAGATTCAGTGACCGTTGAATTGAGTGTGGTCCGCCACGGCTGATCTGAAGATCCGGTCGGTACGAAAACTCAGCTTGACCTAGATCCATGATTAGTGAGCTTAAGTCCGACCTTTCGTGGTAATAGGCCCACCGGAAGTGCTCTGTTGGATCGAGAGAGGCTTGTTTTGGTTATACCCTAAGTATACCTTGGCCCTGGGGTTATTTTCATCAATGTTAGGCCTATTTATAGACCTTAAAACCCTAGCTCTCTTTTCCATACGAATTTCCTAACCCTAGCTAAGAAAGAGAGAGGAAAAGAGAGAGAAAGTGAGAGAGAAGTTGGTGAATCATCTTAGATTCTTTCCTGTTCTTCTTCATCCTTAAACCTTCACTTTAGAATCGTTATTCCGGCGATTCTGAGTTCATCTTTAGGTAAGTTAACCTAACCCTAATCTGTGTTAGAGCTTAGAATAGTCTTTGTGATGTTGTATCTCATTTCTATTCTTGCCTTAGGTTATCCTGTCGCCGTTGACGAAGACATATCGTCTGAAATCAGTTCGGTGTTCTTTTCTGGATTAAGGTGCGGACTTTAATCGTATAGGTTATGGTTTTCAAGGCTTTCAATGTTAGTGAATGGTTTATTCTTGCTATGGATGAGATTTCACATGCCAAATGTTATGTTTATTTTGCGTTCCTGATATGCATGTGATATATTGAGATTTGTGTATTCTAGGTGTATGTTTAAAGTACCGTATGCATATAAAATATGAACATGTGATTGCCATGATTATTTGTCGTGTACTTATGCTAGATGTATGTACGACAACTCCTTAGTAAAAGGAATTGTTCAAATGCGTGTATTTTCAACATACATCATGTATGTTGAACTAAGTATTCCAAGTGTTTGTAGAAATGTCTGAATGATCTAAGGTGTGATATATCAACCTAGTATGGGCGTTGAGAAGCGATTCTCAACTCTCCCACTAGTGTGTGTGATTTCCTTCATACGAGTTACATTCCTTGTTGTTTAATTTCAAGTCTTACTTATGCTTAAATCCATGTTAAGTTGATATTCTTCAGATGCTTACATACCATATGATTTGAGTTGTTGTTCCATTACTATTTTAAATTGTAGATATGAATATCTGTTGTAGTGGAATGTGTGTGGGACTATGAGTTAGTCTAGAAAATTGGTAATCGGCCTTAAGATCGTGGCTGAGGTTGCTTTCACCACGTAAGACGTATTAGACGAACCCGAGTTGTATTAGAGTTGTCGGCAGTGGTTTGGCCACGCGGAGTGTTTGCGCACTCTATGTCATTCAACCGAACGTGCGCTCGTGCTAGTCGAATTCGTCAAGTAACCCGATTGTCCGATGTATGTTCACCATGTATGGACGCTACTGTCTGAATCTAGGGTACCAAACTTACCGATAAAATCCTATTAACCATGGTACCTTGATCCGTTAAGACTCATGAGTCGGACATGGTGGTATGGGACACCGTGGTCGAGCTGTCGGCCTATGCTGGGGTGACGAGCCTCCCCGTAGTGACCAGTGAGCAACCAGACTCATGAGCTGATTATGGTGGTATGGGACACTATATTCGTGCTATCGGCCTACATTGATTGGTGACGAGCCCTTTGTAGTGACCTCGAGCAACCTGGATACCGCATTGAGGTGACGAGCCTTAGTGTAGTAACGAGGGTGTGATAGGCGTGCATTGATTGGTGACGAGCCCTTTGCAAATGACCTCAAACCATATGATCGTATGAGATGTCTAGGATTGACGACCCTAGAATGGATCACTATTTGGATGGTAATATGAGGAAGGTATCTTAGCTTCTCAATCCTGCTATATGAAAAGGACTAATAACAACTTGGTAATCATGTTCATGCACCGTATTTGCATGTGCTTTGTAGACGTGGTGTACTTTGAGGTGGTGTCATGCGTAACGTAAGATGAAGACGCTGAGGGTGTATGCATGAGGGCACGCATCATTCTACATGCATCCTTGCATTAACAAGAGTACTTAGGACATGTTTAATTATTCTGCTTTATCATTACTGCTTGATTGAACTAATAACATGTTAGCCTGTGCTTTATTGTTCCACTGAGTTGATCACTCACTCCCACGTTCTGGGGCAGTGTTAAACACCCACCAGACTCTGTCTTAGTTGCTGATGTTGCAGATGTTGAGGCGACTTCTGAGGCAGAGCGGGAGATCGAAGATGATGAGGCTGCTTTCTCTTTTTGTAGTTTTCAGACGGGTTCTAGTGAGCCCTGTTCTGATGTGAGGGATGCTGGGATTTCTTTTTAGGAAGTAAATGATGTAATTTGATACTTGTAATTTTGATAACAACACTTGAAACACGACCTGGTATGTATATGTACTTCAGGGATTTACACATGTACTCACATATTTCTATAAGTCTTCCGCTTGCTTTCTTCACTTATCCCTAATTATATTTGTTATTTGGCTTAATCTATTCCATGTTTTATGTACTAATACAGACAACATATATCTATCATTAAATATATTGCATAAGTGATGTTTTGGAACTCGGGAGCCAAGTTATGCTCGACCCCCGAATTTCAGGGCATTACAGTGCTAGATATCAATCTGATCCTAAAGAGTCGTACTTAATTGCTGTTAAGCAGATTATGCGAACGCTCAACGGCTGCAATGGACCCGAGGGTCTTTGATGATCGGCCTTGACATGGTGGCACTGTCACACTGGGCCACAAAACTGGCAATCCGCCACTTCATCCCCACTTAAAAATACTACCTCCTCATGTTGCGATACATCTTTGTAGAGCCTATGTGGATAGTAAATCTCGATTGGTGTGCCTCGATCATCAGATCACGGCGCAACTCTGGCACATCCGGGACACATAAGCGGCCTCTAAAGCGTAATCCACCATCGAAACCAATCTGCCAGTCTGACTGCTCCACGGATGCAGCCTCTGCTCAATACTCCTGAAGTGACTCGTCCATCTGTTGAGCCTCGATCACCCTAGCCACCAAAGAGGGTTGAATCGACAAGCTCGAAAGCTGAATAATGGAAGAATGCAGGTCAAACTCAAAGTCAAACTCTGAAACATCCTCGAGCATCTGCCACTCTCGCACCATCATCTGTGCCAATAGGTCTCGCAGATGACGGCTGAGCACGTCTGCCACCACCTTCGCCTTGCCCGAGTGGTACTGAAGATCAAAATTATAGTCCTTCAATAGCTTCATCCATCACTTCTGATGCAGGTTCAACTCGGACTACGAAAATAAATACTTTAAGCTCTTATAATCCGAGAAGAGCTTGAACCTGACCCCATAAAGATAATGCCTCCACACCTTAAGTGTGAAGACAACTACTGCAAGCTCCAAATCATGGGTGGGGTAGTTCAGCTCATGGACTTTGAGCTAATGCGAGGCATATGCCACTGGCTTCCCGTACTGCATCAGTATAGCACCCAAGCCAACTCTGGAGGCATCGGTGAAAACAACTAAACCCACACTCCCATCAGGAAGAGTGAGAATAGGAGTGGACGTGAGGCGGTCCTTCAACTCCATGAATGCCTCCTCGCAGGCATCACTCCAGACGAACTCGACGCCCTTCCGCGTCAACCAAGTCAGCGGTGCAGAAATACAGGAGAAACCCTCGATAAACCGTCAATAATATCCCGTTAGACTAAGGAAGCTACGGATCTCGGACGTGTTCGTGGGCTGGCACCACTGATGCACTGCATCAACCTTCGAGGGGTCCACAACGACACCCTCTCTCATCACTATGTGACTGAGGAACTTCACCTCATCCTGTCAAAACTCGCACTTCTTTAGCTTTGCATAAAGCTGGTGGGCATCGAGGGCCTCCAACACAATCTGCAAGTGCTCAACATGGTCCTCCCGGGTCCTCGAATATACAAGAATATCATCAATGAATATAACCACGAACTGATCAGCTGCATTAGTACGGAGGGTGCATTGGTCAGTCTGAATGACATCACCAGAAACTCAAAGTGACCATAGCACATCCAGAAAGCCGTCTTCGGAATGTCCTCCTCTCAGAACCAAATCTGATGGTAGCCAGAGCGCAAGTCTATCTTAAAAAATATTATGCAGCCTACAACTGGTCGAACAGATTATCAATATAGGGAAGCGAGTATCGGTTCTTAATGGTGACTCTGTTAAGCTCACGATAGTCTATACATAACCGCAACGAGCCATCCTTCTTCTTCACAAATAATACCGGGGCTCGCCAAGGCGAACTACTGGGACAAATGAAACCTAACTCCTGGAGCTCATCCAATTGCTCCTGCAATTCCCTCAACTCCAACGGTGTTATTCGGTAGGGGGCCTTTGAGATAGGCGCGGTACCAGGCACCAGATCAATCTGAAACTCCTCCTACCGATGCAGCGGCAAACCCAGATCTTTTGGAACACATCTGGGTACTCACAGACAACTGGCAGCTGCTCAATACACCCTACTACAGAATCCTCGACGAAAAAAGCCAAGAAACTAGATAACGGCTCTCCCCTGGGCTCGGTGACAAACTAGAATACTTATAAGCCGGGAATGTGAAGCCTAACTATCCTCGCAGCATAGTCTAAGACGACATAATACTCTGCAAGCCAGTTCATACCCAGAATAACATCAAAGCCTATCATCGGCATCATGAGCAGATCAGTAGGAAGAAAAAACTCGCCCACTAACACCGGGCAAGAAGGGCAGCGATGGGTCAACACAACGGACTTCCCCATGGGAGTCGAAACGGCCAAGGCCTCAGACACGGACTCCGACGGAATACCAGTCAATCCGTAAAAATGCTCGGACATAAAAGAATGTGAGGCATCAGAATCAAATAAAACATGAGCAACACAAGTAGAAACAAGAAGTGAAATGAGGAGGGAGAGCCACCCGTTGCCAACTTGTAATGACCCTGGAAAATTTTGTGCTTATCTTTCCCTATGTACTTGTTTTTGGGGTAATTAGCGCTATACTCGATTGCTTGTGAAATTCGCATCAATCACTTTAAATTGTATCTACATGACTCAAAACTTGTAGATTAGTTAGCGCTACGTTACTCTGAAATATGGGATTCATCGTTAAATCCAGTTGTTCTGGGGAATTTTTGGAAGTTCTGGATCGGACCTGGACCGCACGTCGAAAGTTCGATGGCGATGATCTTAGGCTGTTGCGGTCACTATGTTGGGCTTGACTATCACCTCGAAAATCAAGTCCATGTGATGTTCTAGGTCGATTTGATTGAGTTCGGAGTGAAGAGTATGAGAATGGTTGGATATTTAATGTGATTTTATGAAATCTAAGTCGTGTCGCTTGCACGATGTTTTTAAGTTATCTGACCGTTGGTTTCTGCCAGAATGGCCCGATAGGCGTCAAATCATGCAAGGGGTCGATCGGGGCATTTCCTGTGGGGCCCAGGGGGGAACCACATATTTTCGACTATGGGAGACCAGGAGGACCTCGCCAAAACGGCGAGGCATCGCCGGAAGGTCCAGAGACATCGCCGGTTCGACGAGGGCTCGCCGATCAGCGGGCCGGCGCGGGCCGATGGTTTTTAGGCCTAGTGTGGCTCACCCCTCCACGGTTTTATGTTTAAAACCTCTCCTCTAACCTATTTCCTTCACAAACTCCCCTCCCAAGCTGTCTTTTCTCTTGAAAACCCTCTCCAATCTTCTCCAAATCTCTTCCAAATCTTCTTCTTCTTCCATTTTCGTGTAAACCCCATCACCCCATCTCAAAACCCTCACTCCCATTGCTGATTTCCCTTTCTTTCCTTCTCATTTGAGCTCTCACATTCTCTTTTGAGATCTCTAGAGTGTGGAAGTTTCACCGTCTTCCTATTTCTCTCTTTCTCTCATTTCTCATGGCCCTCTTTGAGTTCATCACGGTCATATTTTCCATTTCTTCTCTTCTTTCTTTGATGGGGAAGAAGAGAGCGCCCGTGGATGAAGCCGGGCCTAGCCGTCCAACCCGTGCACGGAGGCCGAGAGGTGTCGCCGCTAGCACGTCCGCCACTCATGAATTTCAGACCAAGTGGGACCTCGATCCTCAAGCTCCTATTGGTAGGACCTTTTTGAGGCTATGAAGGTCGTAGAGTCCTTTTTGAGGCTCATGTTGATCCGCAGCTGTATGACGAGTTTTTATTGTTGGAGCGCCTAGAAGGGGCTAGTTGGTGTCCCTTGTTTGAAGGCGAGTATCGCGCGAATGCTAGCACTGTTCGAGCCTTTTATGCCAACATCCTTGATCCTTCACTGGAGCCTCTTCAGTTCAAGATCCCTTGTGGTAGCGGTCGAGTGGGTATTATCAATGTTGCTTTGATATCCCGACTCCTGAATGTGCCACTTGGTGAAGTGCATGCCAGTGAGAAGAATGTGAACAGTGTGCGCGAGAGGGATCGTCGCACCCGATCCTTGTGTGGTCGTCTGGTCGAATGGCAGCCTAATAGGAGTCTTCTGGCTACCTACATGACGGACGAATTCCGTTTGCTTCATCACATGTGTACGTTCAATGTATACCCAAGGTGGAGCAATCGCAGCGAGTGTACGCGCCTGATGGTGGATTTCCTGTATCAGGTGGGGCAGGAAGTGAAGTTGTGTGTGCCGACGTACGTCCTGTGCCAGATTATTCTCATCGCTCGTTCGAGTAGGAGGACCGAGTCGCTTCCATTTGGCCACCTCATTTGCAAGCTTGCACATGAGTTTGGCTATACGCTTGGAGCAGAGAAGCCGATTCCTGTTCGTCATATCAATCTGAGGACTCTTAAGCAGATGGAGATTAGTTCTGGTCGGCATGCCTCAGAGAGTGAGGCTGAGTCAGAGAGCGGTGATGAAGAGAGTTATGCTGAAGGTGGTGCTGAGATTGAGGAAGAAACAGAGCAGGACGAGGAAGAGGATGAGGCACAGGATTCGAGTGATAGCTCTACTCCCGTGGTGCCAGAGCAGAGCGCAGAGCAGACTGCCAGAGATGCCCGTATTACACAGCTTGAAGAAGGGCAGGTTGTTTTACGCCAGGATATTGTTAATCTTCGAGGCCTTGTTAAACATAAGTTTAAGAAGGTGACTTGGACTCTGAAGTCTATCCTGTGTTGCTTGCAGGATAAGGATGCTCCGCCTCCATCTCCTGATTCCGACAAGTAGCTATCGTCGTGGCCGTCCTTTACTTTGTTTATTATTTTTCTTTCTGTGTGTGGCTGTTGTTGGCTTTGTAGTTGGAGTTGTTGTAGTTGTTTGTGGTTGTTGTAGTTATTGTGGTTGTTTGAAGTGTTAGATGTTGTTGTTTACATGCTTTCCTAGTCGTGATTCATGTATTGCTGCGCTACTTGTATTGCAACGATTTTGATTAATGGAATGCATTCTGTTTGTCTTTGGAGTTTTGTTGTGTTGCTGTGTGGATGGATTATGTGATGTAGAATCTGACAGGTTGCATCCTCTATTGAATGTAGGGATGCCTCCTAAGGGTTCGAAGTCTTCGGCCCGTCTCTCTTTGGTTGATTCGCTTGCTGGGTTTCCTCCCTTGAGCGATAGCCAGTCTGATCCGCAGGCGGGTTCGTCTCATGCCGGTGTTGGGCTGACACCTATGGCTCCTCCAGTCACGCCCTCGGTTCCTGAGCCGAGCCGTGCACCTTCGTCTGCTTTGCCGTCTGATAGGTTTGAGCAGATGATGTTGTTGATGCAGCAGTAACAGATTCAGCAGTAGCAGCACCAGCAGTAGGAGTTCCTCTGTTCCATGGCTGGCATCTTTGCTCAGTCAGTGGGGGCGACTCCACCTGTTTCACCTATGCCTCCATCTGGGAGCGCCAGTGCCAGCGGCACTTTCGAGTGATTCCAGCGCTTGCGACCTCCTACGTTTGTGGGTTCTCATAGACCCGAGGAGGCCGAGTATTGGATCGACCGCATCTCTAAGATGCTGAGACCGCTGCATTGCTCTGAGGTTGAGTAGGTTGAGCTTGCCTCCTTCATATTTGAGAAGGAGGCCAGTCTGTGGTGGGACAGTGTTCTTCGCACTGTCGAGGAGGATTTTGTGTGGTCGTGGCAGGCGTTTGAGGCACGCTTCCACGAGAAGTATTTCCCAGTTACGTACCGACATGAGAAGGAGAGTGAGTTCCTTCGCCTTTGCCAGGGAGGGTTGTTGGTGACGGAGTATGAGAACTTATTTACTGAGTTGGGGCGGTATGTTCCTTTGATCCTGGGCGATCAGCCGATGAGGATGCGGCGTTTCTCTGAGGGATTGAGACCTGAGATCCGATCGAAGATTTGCTGTGCTAGCATTTCTTCTTATGCGGAGCTGGTGAGCATGTCCTTGCGATCAGAGCAGGACGGGGATAGGTCGTCCCGCATGTGAGCACTGATGGTTCCTAGGCCACGACCAGACTTTCAGGGTGCACCTTTCCTCGGTAAGAGGCCACGAGCAGATTCTCCTCCGAGGCGTTCAGCGCCGCCCGCTCAGCAGATGAGAGTTGATCTTCGATGTTCATATTGTGGGAAGATAGGGCATTTGGACCGTTTCTGCTTCTCCCTTATGCGAGCCAGTGGTTTTACTCCAACGCAGAGGATTAGCCGTCCGATGCCTCAGGTTATCTCTCCTCCACCTCTTCGATCAGTGCCAGCTCATCCATCCTTCAAACCTGCAGTTCCTAGCTTCAGGCCACCTCAGCGGCCCATGGTTCCTCCGCCGAATCGTCAGCAGTAGGCTCATGTTCATGCACTCTCAGCTGAAGCGCCTATGTCTGACTTAGTGCCGAGGTCCTTCGAGGTGATAGCGCACATTGAAGGTATTCCCGTTTCTATGTTGGTGGATACAAGGTCCATTACTTCTCTTATATCTTATGCGGCAGTTAGGCGTTTGGGTTTGAGATCTGTTCCTATGCAAGGAGTGATGCTTACTACCGCTACGGGGATTTCCTCTGCATTGGGCAAGCATTGCTTGGATTGTTTAGTCGATCTGGGAAGTGGATCGATCCGTGTTGATTTCTTAGTCACACCGCTTTATCATCATGATGCTATTATGGGTATGGATTGGTTCACGAGGATGCGAGCTGAGATTGATTGTGAAGCTAGATCAGTGACGATCCATGGACCTGAGGGCGAGACTGTTACTTTCCCAGTTCAGGTCAGTTACCCTCTTCGTATTGATTATTATTCTTCTCTGTTGGAGAGTATGGCTGAATCGGCGTTAGTTAGTACGCCGGTAGTTCGGGAATTTGAAGATGTGTTTGAGTCGATTCTTAGATTACCTCCTTAGCGTGAGATTGATTTTGCTATCGATCTTATGCCTGGTGCGGCGCCCATTTCATTACCCACCTATCGTATGCCTCCGAGTGAAATGGAGGAGTTGAGGAAGCAGATAGATGGTTTGCTGGATTTGGGTTTTATTCGGCCTAGTGTGTCTCCTTGGGGAGCACCTGTTTTGTTTGTGAAGAAGAAGGATGGTTCCTTGCGATTGTGTATTGATTATCGCAGGCTGAATTTGGTAACTGTGAAGAATAAGTACCCTTTGCCCAGGATTGATGATCTGTTTGATCAATTGAAGGGGGCACGGTACTTTTCGAAGGTTGATCTGCAGTCAGGGTATCATCAGTTGCGCGTCAAGGATGGGGACGTGCAGAAGACCGCTTTCAGGACTAGCTTCGGTCATTATGAGTTCCTTGTGATGTCGTTCGGTCTTACAAACGCACCGGCCGTGTTCATGGATCTGATGAACAGGGTGTTTCAGCCATTCCTGTTCCGATTCGTCATTGTCTTTATTGATGACATCTTGATTTATTCAGCGAGCCAGGAAGAACACGAGGAACACTTAAGAGCGATTTTGGATACTTTCTAGAAGAATCAGCTTTTCGCGCAGTTTAAGAAGTGTGATTTTTAGAAAAAGGAAGTCAAGTTCCTGGGACATGTGGTGTTCAAGGAAGGAATAGCCGTCGATCTTACCAAGGTAGCTACAAGCAGATGGAAGCAGCCTGGTTCAGTTACTGAGGTAAGGAGTTTTCTGGGTTTGCAAGCTATTATCGACGCTTCATTCAAGACTTCTCGAAGATTGTCAGACCGCTGTCGCAGTTGACACGGAAGGATTTGAAGTTTGCTTGGAACGAGCAGGCGGAGTTAGCTTTTCAGGAGCTGAAGGACAAGTTGACGTC